>NW_021319234.1:264039-455247 GCF_001605985.2 Dendrobium catenatum
TAATAATAATAATAATAACTAATTACTTGTTTATTTATATAAATAAATAACATAGAAGTCGAGACATTTTTTGATAAATTTCCTCTCATCGATATCTATAACTTAACCAATGTATGTCAATTCTGACTTATTATACATAAAAATAAAGAAATAATGCAAGTATAAGTATACCGTTGCACCACGAGGGCATTTCTCGTTTCTCAGCTTACAATCCCATAATTCTGATCCTCTTCCATCAAATACTCCTCCATTGATCGAAATCCCTTCAACGGTATCGAATGTGATCCATTCGCTTGAGTCAGTGTAACCCGAAGGAGCCATTAGGGTTCCATTAATCGTAAAATTAATCTTCTTGTTCACGCAAGGACCATTGAATCTCACTCCGCTTATAAGAAATATTCCATTTGGAACGTAAATATTTGCCGTAGAAGAAAGGCTATTACAAGCCATTTTCCAAGCCCTAATAACGGCTTCCACACAATCAACATTTCCACCTTTTTTAGCTCCAAAATCTAATATATTATATGACGAAATTGTTGAAGAGAAGGCGAGGAAAGAGAATAAGCGGAGTAATAAGATTATTTGGGAGGCCATTAATATGATATTATAGATATGGATGAGCTAAAATTTGTGGTTTAGTAGTTAGTAATGTGATATTTATATATTGATAAACTAACAACCCACTTATTAGTGGTGGAAGAAGCTATAGAAGCTAAGAATCCACTAAGTGTTTTGTTTCTTGAAAAAAAGTGGTGGTTTTATACCTTATTAGGGTTTTTTTTTTTTTAAATCTAAATAGATTTGTGACCTATAAGATTTTTTGCTTAAACAATTTTATTTTTGATTAATTTTTTAAAATAAATTTAGTAAATTTTGAGAGGATTTAAATATAAAAAATATTTTGCATGTTCGACTTTGTTGAGATTAGATAAATTATTTTATTATTTGTATGAAGATTTAAGATTTGTAAATGAGAGAGATTCTTAAATCCGTTAGATTTTCTTAATAGATAGATTTAATAAATTTTTGATTTAATTAATTATGGGATTAAACTGAGAATTTATCAAAATAGTAAGATTTAAAATTTGTAAATTTCTATTTAAGAGAATTTAAGCCAAATCTTGCAATGTGATTTTTCCCCATATCTCCTCAAAAAAATTCAAATTATGCAAAAAAAAAAAAAAAAAAAAAAAAATCCAAAATGCTGCAAATTTATTTAATTATTTTTTTATTTGATATGTTGATGAGTGAAAAAAAAAAAAAAAAAAAATCCAAAATGCTGCAAATTTATTTAATTATTTTTTTATTTGATATGTTGATGAGCTATTTTCTTTGCTTGAATACATGGAATGGAAGAAGCTTTGAAATAGGAGAGTGGAATGAGACCTGAAATTGAGACCAAAAGTCATACTCGCTAAGGAAAAAAATCTGGCGTGTGGAATGAGGAAGAACATTAGCTAAAATGAATGGATTGCCATTGGTTTAGTGGAATGGAACCAAACAAAATTTAGGAGACCTTATTTAACATTTATATAATATGAGAGTAGTAAGGCCTTCACTCGGTACTGCTCGGTATCGCGCTCGGTACGCTTTCGGGATAACGTAGCGCATTTTTATTAGTGTTTGGACGATGTTCGGACTCCGCACATAATAATTTGCCCTATAGCCCAGCTCATATTCGGCCGACTTAGGGCACAAAATGGTTGAATTCTCCCAATCCTTTAAACCATCTAGTGGCTTACATCCAATACAAAGCACAGTGAGTATGGGTCCATTTTAGTACCTATACTATTTTCCATAGACTTTCGAGCTAATCCATGAGCTTCTAGATAAACTTTATATAGCAAAAATTTTCTCCTTCTTGGATCATTTTAGTCTAATATATCTGGTTGTGCCTGTTTTCTTATTCTTAGGTTCCACATTACACATGATATTAACTACACATACGACCACTATGTGTATTAAATAAAGACATGATATATTGAAAACATCATTAAATTATTGAGGAAGATACTTCATTAGTACTTCACATTTCATTTACACCATCAATCTAAAACTAGAGAATTTAGCCAAACATGAAGAACAGATGAAGCAGACTCATTTTCATTAATTATATAAAATAAATAAAATACAATAGAAAGATATCACCATATGGGTTTAATGATCTCCTTTACACACCTCCTTGAACTTACAGAATTGCTTCCACAAATCTTGATCAAATGCTTTTATGAAGTGAATCTAGTGCTCCCTGAATTTCTTTAGTTATCACTTCTAAGGAAATTGCAAAGATGCACTATGAAGACTGAAATTAACTATGTTCTTGAAGTCTCTTTCTAACATTACAAACAGACAATTTATAGAAAAACACATAAAGCGAACTCTTACACCGCGACGCGCCCATAAAATGAACTAATGCCGTAGTGCTGAAGAATTTACTCCTATGTGGTGCTTGCTGGCATGGGTTCATTGTTTATTAAATGGACGCGTCGCTTCACTGGCAGATTGTGTCCTGATCTGTTACAACTATAGCGCTGCAACGCTATTGACGGTTGAGCATTGCAGCATTCATGTGGAGCTCCCCTCGGCTTGGTGACACTAGAAATTGGTGCCACGACATTAGATATAGAGATTGGGCTTTGCAGTTTCGACTCCTATTTCGCGATGCTGTCAAACAGAGAATGGGCCCCGCCATGTCCATATTGGGCTCTCCAACAATGTCAATAGAATTGGTATCTTGTTAAGAGGATTAAGATGGTCTATAGGTTCATTTGGCTTAGTGGATTTTTTGGGACTTAAAAAAGACCTGTATTTTCTTTGTTATTTTCGGAGACTGATTTTTTCAATATTCGTTTTGATTTTTTATGCTTGTTTTATTTTTGCTATATTCCCCAAATGACCCATTGTAAGGTGATTATTAACCGTTTTTTTCTTATTAATTTAAGCAAATTAAATTATTAATTAAATTAATTATAAATTGAATTATATATGTATTTATATAGCCATAATACATAAAAAAAAATAGCCATAATACATAAATAGGAGGTGATAAAGCAAATAAAAATTTAATTTCCCCAATTTTTCCGGCAATAAAACAAATTTAGATTTAGTAGAAGTAGCTGATTAATTAATCATTGCTGATGAAGATACACTGGCCGTTTGATCTTCACCCTTTGTGTCATGTATTTTATCCCATGTATTCAACATCAACCTTGTTCTTAAAATACCACCGACAAAAATGTGGTGTTTGCATGTCTCGCTTATACACATCTTCGACAGAGAAATAATAAGACGTGTACATCGGGCATCTCTCAGTCTCAGGGTTATAGTAAACACTTTAGGACATCTCTATTAGGTGATGTACTGATGTTTTACCTTAATGAGATATACAGTGCTCGACATGTGTCAGATATGGACAGATATTTGACGTTCATCTGACGTTGCCTTGATATTGTCGGCTAATATTGACAATTTCTACAACCAAAGTCACGCCCCTTGCGTAATTTGAACATTTCATCTTTGTCCACCTTTGTCTCGACATCAACACTCGATGCCAAATGCATGAAATCAAACCGAATCTCAATAACACCATAACCACCTCACTAAATGCCTCTACGAGCTTCCCGAAGTCCACCCAACAGCCACCTCGAAATCAACCCATTTGGTTCAAGAGAAACCCTCGCGGCGACCATTCGCCGCAGGCTGCTCGATCCAGCACCAACAACGACGACCATTGTCGCCAACACCTCAAATTGTCCTTTCCAAGAGAGGACCCAACAAGATGGGTCTATTGAGCAGAACAATATTTTGACTTCAAAAGCATTCCCCCCTGACCAACATGTTCAGCTAGCTTCCTTTCATCTTGATGGCATCGCCCTACAAGCAACTTGCTATGACTTTCAAAGTTGGGGGGACTTTCGCATGCCTTTCAAGGATTAAAGCATGCATGCATAGAAGCTTTGGCTGACAAGGAACTCAATTGCCTTACCAGGTACTGTTTTTGTTTGCCAACTCATTCAGTCATATTATAGCCTCTAGCCCAGCTCATATTCGGTTGACTTAGGCTACATAATGTAGGGGTGTTAATTTCGGGTCACGGGTTGGGTTCGGGTTGAACCTGAAATTGAGGCGGCGTTATTTGGGATCCGATCTTCCACGCCCGCACCAAACACATCGAAATTGATTATCATTTCATTCGCCAACATATCTCCTCAGGTGCTGTAATCATCCACCATATCAATTCTAAAGATCAACTGGCCGACATTCTTAATAAGCCGCTGCCTCTAGAACGCTTCGCTCAGCTCAAGGACAAGTTGAGCATTGGGGGGGGGTGGGGGGCACACAACAGTTCATTTGCTCTCACCCCGTCAGCAACTTTATGCTTTCTACTACTCAATTCTCTGGCAACGGCTAACATTTCACCCGAATCTGACCCGTTTTAGCAAACATGTCAATTTTTTTGTACTCGAACCCGATCTGCTTCCGATCCGTGTCAACTCGACACGACCCGAATGATCTGGGGCTGTGAAAAAACTGTTACTTTTTGGGTCAAAAAAATGGTCAATCTTCTCTTTTTGGATAAAAAAACTGGTCAACATCGAATTTTCGGGTAAAAATGAGTCAATTTCGAGTCAAGGGTCGACCCGAACCCGACACATTTCGGGTCCAGATTGACCATAATTCAAAATTTTAGGGTTGTGTCAAATATTGACACCCCTAACATAATGGTTGAATTCTACCTAGTCTTTGAACACACATATCCATCATATTCCATTGCAACCTAACACGAGACCACTCAGTACCCATTCTAGCACAAATTTAGAGTAGAAAAAAATGGTGAAAGAGGCTTATTCACTTTGTTCTTATTCTGCCTAGTAAGAGTACTTTCTCGTCACCAGTTCTCTTGATTAAGAAGACTAATGGAAAGTGGCAATTTTCCATAGACTTTCGTGCTTTGAATAATATAACAATCTAGTTAAGAAAAATGCCTAATTCCCATAATCCATGAGCTTCTAGATCAACTTTATTGAGCAAAAAATTTCTCCAACTTGGATCATACCAGTGCAATATATCTGGTTGTGCCTGTTTTTGTATTCCTAGGTTCCATATTACATTTTATATTAACTATACATATGATCACTATATGCATTAAATAAAGGCCTGCTATATTGAAAACAACATTAAATTATTGATGAAGAGAATTCATTAGTACTCAACATTTCATTTGCACAATCAATTCAAAATTAGAGAATTTAGTCAGATTTCAAGAACAAGTGAAGCAAACTCGTTTTCATTAATTACATTAAATAAAGAAAGTACAGTAGAAAGATATCACCGCATGAGTTTAATGATCTCCTTTACACCCCCCTTGAACTTACAGAATTGCTTCCACAAATATTGATCAAACGCTTTTATGAAGTGAATCTAGTGCTCCCTGAATTTCTTTACTTATCACTTCTAAGGAAATTGCAAAGATGCACTATGAAGACTGAAATTAACTAAGCTCTTGAAGTCTCTTACTAACATTACAAACAGACAATTTATAGAAAAACACATAAAGCGAACTCTTACGCCGCGACGCGCCCATAAAATGAACTAATGTCGTAGTGCTGAAGAATTTACTCCTATGTGGTGCTTGCTGACGTGGGTTCGTTGTTTATTAAATGGACGCGGCGCTTCACTGGCAGATTGTGTCCTGATCTGTTACAACTATAGCGCTGCAACGCTATTGATGTTGAGCATTGCAGCATTCATGTGGAGCTCCCCTCGGCTTGGTGACACTAGAAATTGGTGCCACGACATTAGATATAGAGATTGGGCTTTGCAGTTTCGACTCCTATTTCGCGATGCTGTCAAACAGAGAATGGGCCCCGCCATGTCCATATTAGGCTCTTCGACAATGTCAATGATGGAGCTTGGGTGGTATAGCGTCCGATGTCGCGGTGTTATATGATACTTGGAATTTCATGCATTTCCTGTATTTTTCATGCACAATACAACTAGAATAATACGATTGCACTGACAATTTAACATATAAAATATAACATTATTTACACTCATCAGCGGGTCTCGAGACTTTTTGTTTGGAAGGTGTTTTTGGATAGTGAAGACCTGCATTGGAATTGGTATCTATTTAAGAGGATTATGATGGGCTATAGGTTCATTTGACTTGGTGGATTTTTTGGGACTTAAAAAAGACTTGTATTTTCTTTGTTATTTCTGGTGACTGATTTTTTCAATATTCGTTTTGGTATTTTGCTAAGCTTGTTTTATTTTTGCCACATTCCCCAAATGACCCATTGTAAGGTGATTATTCACTGTTTTTTCTTTTTAAATTAATTTAAGCAAATTAAATTATTAATTAAATTAATTATAAATTGAATTATATATGTATTTATATAGCCATAATACATAAATAGGAGGTGATAAAGCAAATACAAATTTAATTTCCCCAATTTTTCCGACAATAAAAAAAATTTAGATTTAGTAGAAGCAGCTGATTAATTAATCATTGCTGATGAAGATACACTGGCCGTTTGATCTTTACCCTTTGTGTCATGTATTTTATCCCATGTATTCATATTAGTTGTACATATATTATATAAATAAATATTTCTGTAAATTTTCTGGTAAAAGAAAGGAAGTCAAGATTAAATATTTTAGGCTTGGAATCCACTCAGAGAGCAGAGGAAAGCGATGAGGAAAGGAGCGTAGCACAAGACCAAGATAAGGTGAAGAGATCCCTGCTTGATAGCTCCTCTGAATAAATTGAAGAAGGCTAAGAGAAAATTGAAGAATTCTTCTAAATGCGGAAACCCTTCTTCCGCGTCAAAGCCACCAGAATCTTAGTAGGTGGACAATGACCGGTGGTATAGCTTTTGGAGCCTATAAGTACGGACTTAGTTTTGTTTCTTTTGATCTTCTGCTAGTTGAATTTCTTTACAATTAGCGCTTTTGAGGGTTTTTTGGTACTTCTTGCATAAATTTTCTTGGCAATTTTTGGAATTGGTTGGTTTGGTGGGTTTTAGGGAGCCTAGATCATTTTCTTCGTGAGGTTTGTCAATGTTTTTGACATCCTTTTGATTGAAAGCGACCTAAATTTCTTGCACTCAATGAGATACTTTTAAAACTATCATTAGTATCGCATTGAGTGAGTGCAAGAAATTTGTCACCCTCAATCAAAAAGATGTCAAAAATATAGAAAAATCTCACCAAAAAATGACTTAGGCTCCCTAAAATCCACCAAGCTAACCGATTCAAAAAATTGCCAATAAAATTTATCCTATATGTAAAAAAAAAAAAAAAAAACCAAAAAGCACTAAATTCAACCAGTTCAAGATCAAAAGAAGCGAAACTAAATTCAAACTTGTAGGCTCTGGTTTTGCTCACCTGAGTCAGAGTTCTTGTGCCAGAAGCTGTACCATCCGCCATTGTCAACCTGCTGAGATTCCGATGGCTTGGGCGCCAAAAAAGAGTTTCCACATTTAGAGGGATCCTCCAATTTTCTCTTAGCATTCTTCAATTTCTTCAGAGGAGCAATCAAACAACAATTTCTTCACCCATTTTTTGGTCTTCTGTTATGCTCCTCTACTACTCATCACTTTCCTCTTTTCTATGAGCCGATTCGAGGCCTAGGATATTTACTGTTGACTCCCCTTCTTTTACTTGGGAATTTACAATAATATATATTTTTTATATATAATTTTATTCATATGATAGTGAATAATTCTAATTAACTCTAATAGAAAAGGGAAGGAGCAGTCAAAGGGAAGGAGTAGTCATTGCATCGGTCTGTAATTGAATAAAATATCTCAACAAAACGAACACATCGATATCACTAATGATATTATTTGAGTTCAAATGAATCCAAATCAAGCAATATTAAAGCACACTTAAAAACTTCAATATATCAACAGAGGAATCTAATGTTCTCCAATTCAGGCTTTCTTATAATCAAATCGAGGGCTCAACGAGAAAAATCTAATGAGCTCAACATCATTTGATTCAAACATCATTGAAACATTCAAATATTTGACTAATAATCTAATATCAATGAGATCGACATGTACCATACGATAGAAAAAAATTATTCGGTGCAGATGTCGAATAGCGTTCAGAGACCAATCATAATGTGCCACATCACCCTTTTAATGTACCGCGGCTCGGTACCGTTGACGTGGCTACACTTGATTCTCTTTCAGACGTAGAGCTGCATCCGGCGTTAGCTCAGAATAATTTCTCGTACGAATAAACCATTTTATCTTCTTATATATATGATATGAGCTGGGCAAGAGGCTATAATCGACTCACAAGCTCGATAAGCTTGACTCGTCGAGCTCGAGCCAGCTTGACTCGGTTGCACCCCTACCTACCAGGTACTGATTTTATTTGCCAATTCATTCAGTCATATTATAGCCTCTTGCCCAAGTCATATCATATTCCATTGCAACCTAAAACGAGACCAGTGAGTATGGGTCCATATCTCAGTACCCATACTACTAAAAAAATTGAAATAGAAAGAATTCTCATCACCAGTTCTCTTGATTAAGAAGGCTAATGGCAAGTGGTAATTTTGCATAGACTATCGAGCTTTGAATAATATAACTGTCTAATGCAGATATCTAATTCCCATAATCCACGAGCTTTTAGATAAACTTTATGGAGCAAAAAATTTCTCAGAATTGGATCATACTAATCCAATATACTTGGTTATGTCTGCTTTCCTATTCATAGCCTCTACATTACATCTGATATTAACTATACATATGACCACTATGTGCATTAAATGAAGATTTTATATATTGAAAATATCATTAAATTATTGATGAAAAAAATTCATTAGTAATCCACATTTCATTTATACCGTCAATTCAAAATTAGAGAATTTAGTCAGATATGAAAAACAAGTGAAGCAAACTCGTTTTCATTAATTACATAAAATAAAGAAAGTACAGTAGAAAAATATCACCAGATTGGTTCAATGTGTCATCTATACTCCTCCTTTAACTTATATAATTGCTTTGACAAACATTAACTAATGACTCTTATGAAGTGGATCTAGTGCTCCCTGAATTCCCTTAGTTGTTACCCCTAAAAAAATTTCAAAGAAGCACTATGAAGACTGAAATTAACTAAGTGTTTGACTCTACTAACATTACAAACATACAATTTGTGAGAACCCTTGCATTTAAAGATTTTTGGTGCAACAGAACAAATTTTTTTGATAGAGCCCATCGTCTAGGGACGAAAATCAATTATCGTCCGTACGATATGTGGACAGAGGAGATCATCCCGGGACGAACGAAAAATATCGTCCATATGATATGAAATATTTCAGCCCATTAAATATCTCATTCGTTCGATTTTGAAGAGAGAGAAAATGTTGGAGAGAGAGAGAATGAGAAGAAGAGAAAATCCACATTTTGGACAACTTTGGTCCGTTTTCGTTCATCGTCACAGTTGGAAAAGTTGATCGACTCGAGGTAAGACACATTATACCTATATCAATTTTCAGAAATGTGAGTTTTGGCGAATATTCAGATTAAAGTTTTGTTTATGTTAGCGAAAAACAGGTATAACTTTGCACTGATAAAACTTTTACTGCGTAACTTTTGGTATGTCTTAGAGATTATGATTTTGCACGTTTTGAATATTTTATGGAAATTTTTCACTCGATGTTTTGAAATCTGCGAGGTTTTTTTCGAATAAAAAATTATTTGGATGTCAAAAAATAGTACTTCTATACAATAAAAGATTTGAAATGCTATTTTATATGATCTATGGTAATTTGATAAATTTCCGAAATTATGCATTTTTGATTCATTGGCTTTCTATTGTCTGTCGCTATACGAAAAAGGTGAAATTTTGATATGTGCTCAATTACTCTGTATTTGTTATGATGTGATGTTTTGAAGTACACATGTGATTGAATGATATCTGTTGGAAGTTATAAGGGGTCATAATCCTTTGAGATTCTATTTGGCCATTTGGGTATGGGAATATGAATATGAAATATGATCTGATAATTCTATATATTTGATATGTTCTGGTGTTGTAAGCACAAAAGGGAGGCATAATGGGTCAGAATCCTTTGAGATTCTATCTGTATTAGAGAAGGGAGGCATAAGGGGTCAAAATCTTTTGTGATTCTGTCTAGGTCCGAGAAATCTGACTTGAAAACTGATCTAAATGTGATTTGGAAGTGTTATTTGAACGATTATGTAATATGAATTTTATTCAGTTTTTCTGTATCTGTTAATTGATTCATCTATTTTGTAAGGATATCTGTTATCTGATTTGTCTGATTTTTGTACGAATATCTGAATTTTGTCAAATTGTCTAATTTTGTATGATTATTCAAATTATGTATGAGTATTTGTATTTCTGTTCGATTATATGAATTCTGCATGGCTATCTGAATCAGTGAATGAATTGTTATGAATCTTTATTTTATGATTTTTAGTTCAGTAATTATTTGGTCTGCAATAATTGGTTTTTTTTAAGATCTTCTCTAAAGCATTTTGTATAAGTGTCTGGGAATTTAGATCGACTAGTTTGACTTTGCTGAGTTGTGAGCTCATTGTGATTTTATTCATGGTTTTCAGGATCTAGAAAAGGGAATGAAGTTGTTGACTAGCTGTTCAGAAATTGATATGAAGTTATTGGTATTTTATCATTTTGATTATTGTACAATCATGGCTAGTTTACTTTTTTGTTATGTACATTCTGTTTGTAGCCATGTACTGTAATGCATATGACTATTTTGATAAATGAAAGAAACATTTTGGATGAGTTCTTCTGTATTTGAAATTTTTAGTAGTTCTGTGGTTTAGTATGTTAAAGAATATTTGAAGAAAGTTTGAAAAGAAATTCCAAAACTAGATTATGGGGTTCGCTCGTCGCAGCTCAATATGATAGGATCCGTCCTGATCAGGTGGGTTGTGACACAATTTATGGAAAAACACATAAAGCGAACACTTATGCCGCAACGCCCATAAAATGAACTAATGTTGCAGCGCTGAAAAATTTACTCCTATGCGGTGCTTGCTGACGTGGGTTCGTTGTTTATTAAATCGACGTGTTGCTTCCCTGGCAGATTGTGTCCTGATCGGTTACAACTATAGCACTGCAGTGCTATTGACGGTTGAGCATTGCGGCATCCATGTGGTTGAAAATCGGCGCCACGACACTGCAGATAGAGATTGGGCTTTGCAGTGCTGACTCCTCGCATTCCACGATGCTGTCAAACAGAGAATGGACCCCACCATGTCCATATTAGGCTCTCCGGCAGTGCCAATGATGGTGCTGTGGTGGTATAGCATCCGACGTCGCGGAGCTATATGATACTTGGCATTTCATGCATTTCCTGTATTTTTCATGCACAATACAACTAAAATAATATGATTTCACTAGCAATTTAACATATAAAATATAACATTATTTACACTCATCAGCTGATCTCGAAACTTTTTGTTTGGAAGGTGTTTCTAGATGGTGAAGACTTGCATTGGAATTGGTATCTAGTTAAGAGGATTATGATGGGGTATATGTTCATTTGGCTTAGTGGATTTTTTTGGGACTTAAAAGACTTGTATTTTCTTTGTTATTTCTGGAGAATGATTTTTTCAATATTCGTTTTGATTTTTTGCTTGGGTAGGCTATATGCTTGTTTTATTTTTGCTATATTCCCCAATTGATCCATTGTAAGTTGATTATTCAATGTTTTTTTAATTAATTTAAGCAAATTAAATTATTAATTAAATTAATTATAAATTGAATTATATATGTGTTTATATAGCCATAATACATAAATAGGAGGTGATAAAGCAAATACAAATTTAATTTTTCCAATTTTTCTGGCAATAAAAAAAATTTAGATTTAGTAGAAGTAGCTGATTAATTAATCATTGCTGATGATTGGACATTTGATCTTCACCCTTTGTGTCATGTATTTTATCCCATGTATTCATATTAGTTGTATATATGTTATATAAATAAATATTACTATAAATTCCCTGGTTAAAGAAGGGGAGTCAAGAGTAAATATTCTTGGCCTCGAATCCGAGTAGAGGTGCGTAGCACAAGACCAAGAAAGAGTGAAGAGATCCTTCCTTGATAGCTCTGAAGAAATTGAAGAAGGCTAAGAGAAAAATGAAGGATTCCTCTAAATGCTGGAGCCCTTCTTCAGCGTCCTAGCCAGTAGAATCTCAGCATGTGGACAATCATTGGTGGTATAGCTTTTGGAGCCTATAAGTATGGACTTAGTTTTGTTTCTTTTGATTTTCTGCTAGTTGAATTTCATTACAATTAGGGCTTTTGAGATTTTTTTGGGTACTTCTTGCATAAATTTTCTTGGCACTTTTTGGTATCGGTTGGCTTGCTGGGTTTTAGGGAGCCTAGATCATTTTCTTCGTGTGATTTGTCTATGTTTCTGACATCCTTTTGATTGAAGGTTACCTCAATTTCTTATACTCAATGAGATACTTTTAAAACCAGGTTAAAACTCCAATAAAAGAAAATTATCATACTCATAATGACTAATATGAATGTGTCAGATCCCTCTTGAGGAAGAAGCACTTCCACCTGATCTTGAGAGAGGAGAGGAGGGAGAGAGGAGAGAAAAATGCATAAACTTTATTTCTCTTCTTGGCCTCTATTACAACCTAAAGGCCTCCTTATATAGACTCCTAAGGCTATACAAAGCAACACAAAAGGCTATACTAATGGCTATACATGCCATACAAGAAACCTAAACTAAAGCAATCCTAAATCTAGGAACAAATATCCAACAAAATGCAATCAAAAGGATGTCACATTAGTTACTATCATTAGTATCGCATTGAGTGCAAGAAATTTAGGTCACCTACAATCAAAAAGATGTCACAAATATAGAAAAATCTCATGAAAAAATGTTATATGCTCCCTAAAATCCACCAAGCTAACCGATTTCAAAAATTGCCAATAAAATTTATCCCAGAAGTAAAAAAAAAAAAAAAAACTCAAAATGCGCTAATTGTAACAAAAATCAACTAGCAGCGATCAAAAGAAGCGAAACTAAATTCATACTTGTAGGCTATATATATATCTATATATATAATGAAGATCAGACGGTCAGTATATCATCATCAGCAATGATTACGTAATCAACGACTTCAACTAAATCTGTATTTGTTTTATTGTCGGAAAAATTGGGGGAATTAAATTGGTATTTGCTTTATTACCTCCTATCGATGTATTATGGGTATATAAACACATATTAGCGGGCTCAATAGAGATTAATATTGGCTTTATAAATATATACACACACACACAAACAAAATTATTTCAATTTATAATTTAATTTACTTAAATGAATAAAATAGACTCCCAAATACACTAAATTTATTATTAAATGGCCATAGTTATCCACCTCTTATCATCATTATTAATTTATTATATTATCTATATCATTTTGTCATAGGGGTGTCAATATTTAACTCGACTTAAAATTGATCCGAAAAATTTCAGGTTTGATCAACCCATTTGATAAACTGATCGGGTTCAGGCTGACTCGAAAATCCAAAGTTGACCCGGATAACACGGATCCCGCACGCACCTCATCACTCAACTCAGTCCTGCATCCCGTACTACGCACGACGCACTCGCGCCTGCCTTGTCCGCTCTCGACTTAGCGTCCTGCACAAGCTGCTTGCCTCAATGCCTCGCCAACAAGCGCACTACCAGCCTCGCACCGCTGCTCCTGCCTTTCCCACATTTGTGACTCGACTCCGGATCCCGCACCCACACCTGCACTGGCGCCATGATTTACCCGTGCTTGACCCATCGCCCCACAGCCCAGGCGTGCTCACCTGCTCTATGCCTGGGTCAGCATGTCGGATCGGGTCAACCCTGATTTGAGGTGGGTCGAGTCAAAAAATGGTATTTCTTCCATAGATGCAGTTTAGTTATAAATCAAGGGAGCTAATTAGGTTTAAAAGAAGTTTCTGCAGAGACAGAAGTAGTGGATGGAAAAGGAGACGTTATTACGTCCGGTCAAAAAATCGAACGGAACGAATGTATATCGAGCAATATCGAGTGTCAATACTGAGTGTTTGGTGACGTGGCGTGTGATTATTGGCCTCTGAACATGTTCGGTTGACCGGACGTAATAATTGCTCTTGCAAAAGGCAGCAATGGGCGATTGTAGCAGGCGAATACAATTGTTTAAAATATAATCATGAAATCATCAACCATAGATCTACTAAATACTTAAAATAATTTTATCATATTAACTGAAATATTTTTGAGATATGGATAATGTTGTTAAAAATTAAATAAATAATGTGATAAAAATATTTTTGTTGATATAAAAATTAAATATAATAGCATGATGGAGAGAAATGAATTATTAAATTGATATTTTATGTTCTTAAAAATAAAAATATATATAAATGAAATAAAATAAGATGGAAGATGAGATGTGATAAAACTACAATCTAATTTCATTTATATAGGCAATAGAGTAGAGTATTATTGGAAAATTCTATGAAAAAAATATTCTTAATAATGAGGATATTTTATAATAATAATGATCATAAAATTTTACTATAACTAATACACACATATTTTAATATTCATATGGCAGTGAATAATTCTAATTAACTCTAATATAAAAGAGGTCAATATCTCGATCAGATTTGAGTCCAGATGAACCCAAATCAAGCAATATTAAAACATACTTAAAATGTTGTCCAATTCAGACGTTCTTATAATCAAATTGAGGGCTCAACCAGAAAAATCTAATGGGCTCAACATCATTTGATTCTGACATCATTGAAACATTAAAATATTTGATAAATAATTTAACATCATTAAGATCAATATGCACCGTACGATAGGAAAAATTATTCAGTGCGGATGCTGAAAGATGTCCGGAGTCCAACCAAAATGCGCCACATTACTCTTTTACTGTACCGCAGCTTGATACCACTGACGTGGATACACCTAATTCGCCTTCGAACGTAGAGATTCGTCCGAGGTCAGCACGGAATAATTTCTCGTACGGAGTCCAACCAAAATGCGCCACATTACGGTGCGGATGCCGAAAGATGTCCGTAGTCCAACCAAAATGCGCCACATTACTCTTTTACTGTACCGCAGCTCGATACCGTTGACATGGATACGCCTGATTTGCCTTCGAACGTAGAGCTTCGTCCGAGGTCAGCACGGAATAATTTCTCATACGGATAGACCATTTTATCTTCTTAAAACTCTATTGTTATAAAATATTATGAATCAATATCGATGCAAATGATTGTTACTTTAATTATGTTTGTTGATAAACTTATTAGTT
This sequence comes from Dendrobium catenatum, assembly GCF_001605985.2. NCBI lineage: Eukaryota > Viridiplantae > Streptophyta > Magnoliopsida > Asparagales > Orchidaceae > Dendrobium > Dendrobium catenatum. The sequence goes on from NW_021319234.1 coordinate 279,368, forward strand.
TATTTTCTTAAATTTTAAAATTTTATTTTTATTTTTAAAAATTTATTCATGTGTATTTTTATTTTATGCACGGATAAGTTTATTACTTTATACAATTATACTAATATATGACAGTGGCATGTGATTCTTCGAGAAAAAAATCTTAGCCTTTCATTTAAAAAAAAAAAAATCTCAACCGTCTGATCGTGCCCTATATTATTACAAGCAAAGGCTGTTTAAATTCATCTGATCATGTGGCAAACTAACCTCCAAAGATCTAAGCGGCTTTTATTTATTATATTATAGGTGGTTGGTGGCGGCCATGGATGATCGTTTGAGGTCTCGCTGCTCAGCTGAAGGAAGCAATGGAGAGTGCAAAGACGGTGAGGAACAAGCAAGTGCTGTTCAGGAGGTTCCTCACGGGAGCTCCGACGGAGGAGAACATGCAGCTGAGGACGGCTGAGGCGGAGCTTAGGGTTCAGGCGGGGTCCGGCGCTGTACTGGTGAAGAACCTCTTTCTATCTTGCGATCCATACATGAGGGGTCGGATGAGGGATTACTATGGATCATATATTCCTCCTTTCCAGCCCGGCAAGGTAAAATCCGCCTTCTGTGTCGGTTGCTCGTTTATTTGATTTGGACTGGCTTCTTTTGTGGTTAAACGCACTTTACTCTGGAAATGAGGGGAGGTTTTGGACATTGAACGGGGATTCGAAATTGCTAAATAGGAACTATTGTGCAGTTTGATCGCTCTTTTATTTCTGATTAAAAAGGACTTGTTGTTAGTATTTTAGTGATTTGGGGATGTCTTTGTTCTTATTAGAAATAATTTTGAATTTTGAATTTTGGTATGTGTTACGACCGAACATTTTAATACTTGAATTTGATTGTAGTTTAGCCAATTGCAGCTTGAGATAGGTTTAGTTCACTTACCGATTAGAAGGCTGTAATGCTACAAGCAGCTAAACTTTATCTTTGTTGTTAAAAAAAGGAATCAGGCATAGGTTTCAGAATAACTAGATTAAAAAATGTTGAAAAGGTTAAATATGTTTAGTTGCAAACCTATGGATACTCTGCTGGAAAAATGAGTGAGAATTTGAGTATATGCATGTACCTAAGGGCTTAAGAAGAAAAAGATAAAATGTCCTACGTTTTATATGGAAGTGCAGTAGATAATTTAATACATACAATGATGTTTTGATGATCATATAACTTTTTTTCTTGGTTAGTATGATTAGTCGCTTTCAGGTTTTGCCCCTCTTGGTGTTGCACATTACATGACATTTAAAAAAAATTTGGGTACCTGAAAATAAAAATAGATTTTAGTTATGCACTAGAGTGGTGAGTCAAGTTGATGGAATATTTGTTTGAGAGGAAGATGATCTAGGTGCATCCTTTTAGCGGTTCTTATAGACTTACTAGGTATGTGTTCCAAAACTAAATATGAGTGTGAGTGGAAGAAGCAAATCTCCTAAAATTAATTTCTTTAGAACATATTTTTATTTTGAACCAGCTTTACTAAGCCAAGTGTTTCTATATTAGCCAAGTTTTCCTAAACAAACCTTGAGTTGGTAATTTATTCTCATGAACTTTACAAAACATATCATTTCTTTTAGCTTTAATTTACATGTTATAATTTTGTTTAAGAGAAAAGGACCAAATGGTCCCTTAACTCTTTGGGAGGGACTAAAATGGTCCTCAACTATTTTGATGGACCAATTCGGCCCCTCAACTCTTTAAAATGAGATCATTTTGATATTGTTGTTTAAAAATAATTGAAATTTTGGATGGCAATAAGGGTATGATCAGAATAACCACAAAAATGACAATAATAAGAAAAAAGGGAGAACAATTGTTACGTTCACAGCGAGCAAGCTCCCGTCGCTACGTCTGATCCAATAGGAAGAACAACAAACTTTCGCGACTTCCGATTCAATAGGAAGGAGCGTCGTCGAAGGAGGCGTTAGCAACTCGTTCAAAACCCTACCGCGTCCAACAACAATGAAGAACGCCAAAGAGAAGAAAGAGTAGTAAATCATTTAGGAATTCATTTATGTAATTTAATTAGTATAAATTAATAAATTTAAAAATTCATTAGATAATTAATAATGTAAATAATAATTAGATGATTAATAATCAAAATAATAATAATATTTATATAATTATTTAAGTTATTAATATTTATGATAGTAATTAGATAATTAAGCTAGTTAATATCCCTAAGATATTATTAGTAAAGTTAAATAATTAATATATGACTAAAATTTTTAAAATTGTAGCTAAAAATATTATTAATTTATCATTAAATAAATGAATAATATTTTAAAAAAATTATAATTACTCAAAAAATATATCTAATAAATAGTTCAATTAAAAATTACTAAAATACTCCTATTTTTTAACACCATTAAGCCCAACATCCATTAGTTTCGATGTTAGGACTAAATTGTCCCATTTTAAAGAGTTGATGGATCAAATTGGTCCCTCATAATAGTTGAGGACTATTTTGGTCCCTCCAAAGAGTTGACGGATCCTTTTGATCCTTTTATCTTTTGTATAACAACTCTCACAAACTTTTGTGTGTTTTTTTTCTGCTACATTTGGCATTACTGTGTTCTTTCTTATCTTTTTGAAGGTCATTGAGGGCTTCGGTGTGTCTAAAGTAATTGATTCTGATAATCCAAATTTCAGTGTTGATGACTTAGTCTACGGAATAACTGGATGGGAAGAATATACTTTGATTTTGAAGGTAGAAGGGCTGAGAAAAATTGAAATCTCAGACATTCCACTTTCTTACTATTTAGGTCTTCTTGGTAAGTAACTAATAGTATTCCTTCTTTTATGATGAATGCCATCCAAAATGTTACACTAAACTTATAGTAGATAAAGCTCAATTGAATATTACAGTGGTCATTTCTTTCTAATAATACATATCAAACAGCCCTATCGGTATTTCCATATACTGTTATTGTTTCAAAATCACTACATATACTAAATGTTGCACTCCATTTTCGCCAGGATGTAAAAGTAGCTCCATGGAAATTAATAATTCATCATTTATTGTCCTAATATTCAATATATATCATTATTAATTGGTGCTTCTACATATATGAACTCATTTTTTTCTAATCTTTTCTACCTGCATTTTTGCTTTTAGCTGATTTTGTGTCTTAGCAATTAGTCGATACTTCCAAAACTAAACAAAAAATTATTTTGGTTCGCAAGGCATACGTATGAGCTTTTGTCAGGTCGACATGTATAGTGTTTTTTTTTTTTGATAGTTTTAGGTTACTAAAGTGTAATACTACCATATCTCAATGCTTCTTTTTCTAATATTTTGTTTGTAATTGATAGATGAACATTTCTGTGTACTTCATATAACCATCTTTTTAGAAGGGAGGAATATAGATGGTCATATTGAGCTTGATATCTAAGTAGATGGAAACCCATTAATCTCAAAAGCTCTTCAAACCCTTATTCAGTCCATCTTGATTTCAATTGTATGGGTAAATAAATCCATGATTTTGCCTAGGCTGATGGACTCCAAAAAAAGTTTCATCCCACATCATTAGTAATTAATATAAATTCAATGAATCTAGCGAATATTTAAGTTCCACACTAATGAGAAGGAGATGAGGAATCAATGTAAAATTTAAATCAAATCTCCTAAACAAGAGTGATTGGCTACTAAAGGAGGAGAGATTCAGGGACAAAACAAAATAATACTTCAATATTCACTCAACAAAACACTTCACTCACTCACTTTCTCTTGGGCATCCACATCATAAGGAGGATGAATTTGAATTCAAAATTCATGGTTTATCATGTTTAGTTTGACCTCATACTATTTTAGCTAAAATTTCAATGCATTTCATACTTTTAGGCAGATTTGAATTTAAACTTGAATTTTCATGTAAGTATTTTATTATCTTTATTAGGTAGTTCATGTCTACAAATGTAGCTTGGGCATGGTGTTGAAAATCAGTTGAATACAATTCAATTGAATTAGCAAAGTAGCCTTTCTACTATCCATCCAATACTCTCTCTCTCTCTCTCTCTCTCTCTCTCTCTCTCTCTCTCTCTCTCTAGTTCGGTCTATTTTGATAAAACTGGTACCCCACTCTTGATTTCTCTCATCAAAACACATTCAAGCTATGAGCATTAATCCTAAAGCAAGGAGGCTCAAATCCCAATTCAGGTGTACAATTTCCAAGGTGTAAATCTAAAATGCTATCCTCTCTCTTTTTGCTTTGACCATATTCTCTTAGATTCCTTCATTTGGCGTAGCACACAAGGGAGGAGGATTAGGATTTATATGGAAATCATAACTAGGGTATATTACAACATGAAATGAATGGTAATCCATTCTTCTTAATCATCTTACTATGATTCATGAAACCTTGCATAATTCTTACATTGATATTGTAGGAAATCCTATATCTTTGCATGCTTGAAAAGTTTTTGCTGGAGGACTTCTCAAGAAATTCTAAATTTTAAGAAAATCCATGATTTAGCTTCTTGGCTTCTTGCATAGAAACCCTGGGTTCTCCAAGAAACATTTAGTTGTAAAAAAACTTTTGCTAAAGATTATCCATAGGTTCAGCTAAAGATAATGGTTAAGGCATGTGAGAATATCTTCAATTAGCGTGACTATGTATTAGCTGAATGCATTTTCTTTTTCTGTGTGGTTTCAAACTGAATTTTCCTTTAAAAAAAAAAAAAAAAAACATGGTAAGGTGGAAGCCAATGGAATTGAAAAAGCTAATACCTAGCTAGGGTCTTAGCGTTAGGTGGGAACAAGGAATTCTAATGGTACAAGTTCCCCTACTTTATCTGCATCTCTGCATATTTTTAACATATTATACTCTTTTGTTCACAATAAAAAGTTTATTGATGGACAGGTATGCCAGGATTTACAGCCTATGCTGGATTTAATGAAGTTTGTTCTCCAAAAAAAGGAGAGCTCGTCTTTGTCTCTGCTGCATCAGGAGCAGTAGGGCAACTTGTGGGCCAACTAGCAAAGTTGAATGGCTGTTTCGTTGTTGGGAGTTCTGGTTCAAATCTAAAGGTATGAATATCCTAATTTACTTTTTTTTCACCAAGTTGTTGAATGAATGATGAATTCTAGGTTGATCTTCTGAAGAGCAAGCTTGGATTTGATGAAGCTTTTAATTACAAAGATGAACCTGACTTAGATCTAGCCCTGAAAAGGTTAGTACTGTGACCAGAAATATTACTATTGTTGAAGCCTTGAAAATAACATGGTCTGCTCCTCTCTAGTAAATCCTTTGTAATCAAACAGCCAATGCTATTTTAATGTGAATCTTAACACAAAAAGTTGTCAAGCCTTTGCACTCGTACTTTTTCGCATCGAGAAGGTCTCTGACAGCTGGGAAAAAATGCAAAACAAAAGAAGTATTTCTCTTGGCTTTGCTCTTTCTATATATATATATATATATTGCTCTCTCTCTCTTGAATTCTCTTGCCCTTGCTCTTTCTTGCTCTCTCTCTCCCTCTCTCTCTCTTGCTCTCCCTCTATAACAAGTTCGACGAGTCGAGCTTTTCGAGCTCGCGAGTTGAGCTTGAATAGGATTTTGAGCTTGACAATTTATTGAGCTTGAGTTCGAACAACACCGCTTGACTCGCGATCGTCGAGCGGCTCGCGAATGGAGGCAGGGTTCCGCGAGTAGGAAATCGAGGGCGGAAGTTCCGCTGGCGGGAAATTCCGTTAGTGGGAAATTGCATGCGGGAAAACCCGAGCAGGAAATTGTGGGCGGACGACTCGCTCTCGTTTAAGAAGATGGAGGAGGCGGAAGCGAACGGAGGCAAAGGCAGACGACGCAGACGGAGGCGGAGGTAAACGACGCGCATGCGGAGGCGGATGACTCGCTCGGACTTGGACAACGCGGACAACCACAGTGGTTCGCGAGTCAGCTCGAGCTCGTTTACAGTAGGACGAGCTCGAGTTTGAGTTCAATAGTGCCAAAACTCAACTCGTTTGCACCCCTATCTTAAATATTTACATTCTTAAAGTTATACCTAATAAAGCAAAAGATGCTTATAGTATGGCTGTTCCTTTATAGTTTGCGCCTAGACTACTGGTCTGTGCTTAAAGGCCCTGCAATAGGAAGTATACTTCCCTACTGATTAATGAATGGAGTAATTTCCCCGCCTGCAACATGGAGCACACTTCCATTTACTGTCACAGTGTTCAATTTAAAATTCTTAATTTGCTATTGCGAAGATTCAAGTATTGTATTGACGTGCATAACCTGCACATCCATTTATACTCACTGTCAAAGAAATCAAACATATAGTTAAAACTTCCTCATGTTTGTTTAATGCTAAGTTTCTAAGGATGTGGATACTCTATTCAAACTTCAACGAGAAAAATTTCATCATATCCACAGAACTATGCATATTCATGAAAAGATTGCAGTAGCTCCAGTGGAAAGAGAGAGTCGCCTTAGATGATCTGGTCGTATAAAACGGCGGCTTTCCGATGACATGGTTAGGAAAGTACATATATTAAATTTGACTTACCTTAAGAAAGGTAGAGGTAGACCTAAAAAACTTGGTTAGATAATATTAGAAATGATCTTTCCTTATTAGATTTAAATGATAATTTGACTTTTAACCGGACACAATAGAGAAAAAAGATTCATGTAGCCAACCCCGAGTAGTGGGACAAAGGTTGATGTTGTTGTTCTATCCACATAACTATAGTTCTATCATTTGAATTTTCACTTGACCGTTGCTATCAGTTCTTTCTGCATCAGAATAAGTTATTTCTGCATATTTTTGTGGAAACTGGAACCACAGGTATTTCCCCTCAGGCATCGATATTTACTTCGAAAATGTCGGCGGCCGTATGCTCGACGCAGCCCTGCTCAATATGAGACCACACGGACGCATAGCCGTTTGCGGTTTCGTGTCGCAGAATGGAGTCTCTGACCCAGAAGGGATTCGAAACCTGTCTCGTCTTATATCGATGCGAGTAAGGATGCAGGGGTTCTTACAGAGTGACTATTTGCATTTGTTTCCTGATTTTTTGAGCAAGATGGCTGAATACTACAGGCAAGGGAAAATTGTCTACATAGAGGACATAGCTGAGGGCCTTGAGAGTGCTCCAAAAGCTTTTGTGGGACTATTCAGCGGCAGAAATACTGGTAAGCAAGTTGTTTGTATTTCTAGGGACTGATTATGCTTTTATTATTGTTATTATTATGAATTTGCTAATGAGATTGATATATTTTGTAATTCTATGCATTTCATCTTTGTTCTATATATATAAACAAGTGACCAACTTCACCAAAATATTTCATATTCAAAGTAGTGAAACAATTTGTTAGATTGGTCCAGCCGGTCTGATGGGACCGGTTTATGCGAATAAAGGCGGAAATATTTGCCTCCTGTATGCTTAGGATGGATTTTTGAGGGAGTTAGGAGGGAAATTTGAATGTAGGGATTGTTTAGGGATTTCATTTTGATTTGTATGCATTAAATATTTTAATTTCAGTCATTTTAAATTAATTTAATTTTAAGTTTTAAATATATATATTAAGATGAATATTAAATTTTGATTTTTTTCAAAATTTGCACCTTCAGACTTTTATTATAAATTAAAGCATTATATATATATATATATATATAAGATTCATGATCATCACTTAAAAAGTTAAAAGTGAATATGATTTCTATTTTTTTATAAAGCCAAGAACATAATCAATTGTCATCATTTAAAAAAAAAAATCTATTTATGATGCATTAGAATATTTGTATTTAAAAATTTGTTCAGAAAGCACTCAAATAAATTTATTTCAAATAGGGAGCATATATATATAATAGAACTTTTTATGTATTTATATATCAAAATTTTTATTTTCATTTAAATAATATTTAAATTTAAAATTATATTAAATATTAATAAATTTAATTTATTTAAAATTACAAAAAAAATATTTTAAATATAATTTACGTAAAAAATGATTCATAATATAAAAATTTAAATGTTGATATACAAATATATCAAAAATTCCGTAATATCTTTCCAACCTCCCTTAAGAGAGAGGAGAGAGAGAGCGGGAGGCAACAATAACATCAAGATTTTATCCACTATGTGGACTTGATTACATAAATTTTTTTTTTTTCATTGTGTTGTTAAGAGTCAAATTTTTATTTAAATCTAGTTAAAAAATGTCATTTCTATTATTTTTTAATCAAATCTTTAAGGTCTACCTCTACCTTTGTTAATATATGATAAATTTAATATATTTATTATACTAACCAGGTCATCAAAAGGTTGATATTTTATGTGATCAAATCATCTAAAATGACTCTATCTAATCTTATTTGCTACTCAAGCTAAACTTTTTTCAAAGTATATATTCATTTCGCATTTTGTCCATAAGAGTGAATCCACCAGAGCCCTACATGGGGTCCTGGTTTGGTATCCATTGGGTACCAACGCTCTGCGCGGGCAGGCTTTACCCATCCATGCCCACTTATGGTGACTTTCGGGATGTCATACCCACCCACTTTCCACGCTTCTTGAATGCAGTCTGCTACGGATTAATGGCCTTGAGATTTTTCTGCCTTTTTTCTCTGATGTCAAACTTTTAAGCCAAATATCAAAATTTATCGTGATCGCGACACGGTTCAGTGTTGCGCGCTGCATAGTAAGGATTACTATAATATACTGCATGCATATGATGATTATTAATGTAAATCAATTTGTCCCTTGATGTTGAGTACCCACCCATGAGGTCATGGTCGTACCCATACCCACCTATGCCCATTGGGTATGGGTGGGTACGTGGATAGGTGTGAGTATGGGTATCAATGCAGGGCTCCAGAATCCCCTCATTTGCAACCCTTAACTTAATTGTATGCTTCTATTTTAATGGCCAACATTATGCACCATAAAGTATTGTAGGTCTCACCGCCATTTTCTAAAAATTTTCCTTAAATTTGAGGGATACATTCCTATCACAGATCAGTTAGTTGCATCCCTAAACATCAACAATCAAACTTGAATTCTACTAATGATATCCTCATTTATTTCAGCATCATTATGAACAATAAAACCCTGAGATATCTAAAATGTGAGCTCTAATTAATAGCTAAACCCAAAAAAAAAAAAAGTTTAGATAACGAAAAATGAAGGATTGTATTAGGTAGTCGACAGACAACGTAAAATTTGTCGACCGACCGCACATAGTGGGATAAATGCTTGATGATGATGATGTTGTTGTTGTTCATTTTTCTAGCGTGCAATGAAAAACTTCTATCTATGATAAAAAATGACACAACTTCTACCAATTCTTAAAAGCTTCTCTGACACGCAACACCTCAAAAACAAAAAAGGTGATTTACATATACATTACTTTATATCATGATATTTACATATCTAACATTTAAAACTTTAATATTACATACCTACCAGTCATAGATCAAATATGGGTGCAATGAATGAAATATTAAAGTTTATAAAATTGTACACGTGATATGAATGAAATATAAGAGTGAAATATTTTAATATTAGAATTATTTATGGATGGTAGGCATGAAATATTAAAGCTTTGGATGTTAGATATGTAAGTAGTATTGATCTAAAATAGTATGTATATAAATCCCCCAAACAAAAATGTGTTAACCATATGGGTGTCAATATTGGACACAACCCATATGACCCAAACCCAAACCGGGTCGTGATCGGGTTTAGCAAAATGAGCCGAAACCTGAATTGAGTCGGGTCAAAAATTGACGGGTAAAAGTCAAATTTTACCCGAACACAACCCGATGATACGAATTGACACCCATAATTAACCACAACTCAAATGCCCAAGTTTTACTATAGCATTGGCACATGATAGTTTTCATAATATATGGTTGTAATGTTAAGAAAAAATAGTACAATTCATCGAAGAAATTCACTAAGTTCTCAGTTTGTTTGTAAATCAAGAAGAACCATTGATCTGAAAATGATAACCTGCAGCAGCGAAGTGTGATTTCACCAAAGCGAGAGCTTTTGAGCGGTGTGATATCTTGTTCTTTTCCTCCTTTGGCATCTCAGCATAGCTGCAACCAATGCAAATCATAGATTGACAAAAAATGAGGATTGAACTGTAAATTTATTATATAATATTTATAAAACAAATCTATAATATTTAGATTTACTCTTTTTTATTACTAATTCAATAATAATCATGATACTTGTAGCTTTCTAACATGAATTTTGCAGCCTCCTAAAATTCAGAAAAAATGATGAAAATAAGGGGAGTTCTCTTACGTTAGTTCATATCCATTTGGTTGGAAAATTGGATCCCATCCAAAATCTTTGGGGCCCCTTGCTGGTACTATTTTCCCCTAAAAATCAATAGAAGAACACTAAGAGTGAAGCATTCATAAAAGGGCAAAGAAACGGGAGAATAAATTTAAAATATTTGCATGGAACTTCTGTATTTGCATACATTATAGCAATGTGGTTATAGATCCATTTGACTAAAATGCTCATTATAGTTTTATTTGGGATAGCTTTATTACTGCTTCTTAAAACGACTTTTTAAAATTTTTATACTAAAAAATTGCTTTCGAAAGAAATAAGAAAGCCGTTCTAAATAAAGCCTATAATTAGTGCTATCGAAAAAACTGTTTTATGTTCAACTCAGCAATCAGCTTGAGCTTGGCTAGTTTTAATAAGCTCACATATTTAGGCTTTATTTGGGGCGGCTTTCTTACAGCTTCTTGAAGCAGCTTTTTAGTACAAAAATTTAAATATTTATACTAGAAAGCTGCTTTAAGAAACTATAAGAAAGTCGTCCCAAACAAAACTTTAGTACAAACAAAGCTTAGTTCAATCATGTTAGGCTTTTAGGGTTATTTAATTATTTTTATTTACACATAAAAATATGCATACATATATTTATATGCATATTTATTCTGATTGATTGTTAACTAGCTAATCGAGAACATAAAATTTTGACTCATTTACTTAACAAGCAGAGATGAACAATAGAATAACACTTAAACTTTCTCAAACTTTGCTCGTTTACATCCCCTAATTAAAGAGCACAAAAGTTTACCATTGTTTTCCCAACAAACGTCAAAGGCTCTGTATTTGGCCCAAGAGCAAGAGAAAATACGCAGGCAGCATATGCTGATTTGTCTTCATAAGCCATTAGCAGATTGTTCAGACCTACATAAGAACAGTTAAAAATTATAATAATAATAAATGCTGAAAGGGCATCAGAAAGAAGGTTTTAAAAAAGATTAATGTGAAACAATGGATTCTGTCTATCACCTTCATGTCCAATCTTCTCGAGAAACCACTTTCTGATTTTCCAAACGTTTCAGAATGCCAAAACAGTCAGTATTAGGAATTTGATTTCAAAGACAGAGAATATTCATGAGAAAAGGAAAATATGCCAGCTTAAGGAATTCCATATAACACTAATATGATTGTGGCTTCCTTTGAGACGGCTTTCCTACTGCTTTTCAAAGCAGCTTTTTAGTACTAAAAAGCATCTTTAAGAAATAGTAAGAAAGTTGTTCCAAATGAAGCCTAAATCATATGACAAAGAAGTTACCGTTGAAGTACCAAGCACATACATGTAGGGGCCTGTGACAATGAAAGGAAATGACATTAATAGTAAGGAAATGTCATTAATAGTAATGGCTCAAAGAGCAGGAAATACCGGGTAGACCATTAAGAGCATTGAAACAAAGGCAGGTGTCCTCAACAAGAACTGGCCCATTTACCTATCAGGTAACCAAAGCACTCGTAAATATAAGGTTCTCAAGCAAGATAAATGATCTTCGAGAAACTAAAACTCACTATAATGTGAGCATTTATAGCTTAAAATATCTCATGGCAATACCTCAGTTGAAGCCAAACGGGCCTTGCCTTTTGATATCTCTTCTGGCTCACCTTGCAGTTCTGGCACTAAGAGAAATTGACAAGTAAATAAGGAAATAACAAAAAATGCAACCATTAATATGCCAATAAGAATGGCGTATCCACAAGAAATGAAGCCCATGCAGATGTGGGGTATGGCATAGAGTTGATATTGTGTATTCCAGGGAAAAAGCCAAAAATAATCCCCCTATTATTCTTATGTGGTCAATTTAGTCATAAAGTATCACATTTCTCCAATTTAATTGCTCTGCCATACAAAATTGATCCCGAATGGTTCCTCCGGGCTAAATTGGTCACATCATTCCAATTTTTGTCAATTTCTATCTAAGCGACCATTTGGAATAATTTTGCATGGTCGAGTGATTAAATAGGAGAAACATGATATTTTGGGAATACATTGGCCATAAGCAATAGTCGGGTGACTATTTTAGGAATGGCCTATTAGATACTCTATTAGCATTACTGGGTCACTAGTAGTTGAAAAAGAAAAAAAGCCAGAGATTTTACCCTACTGGCTTAACATCATACCCCTTTTCCTGTGGGGAGCTGAGTTGATAGAGCTCAATATGATCACTTTTCCTTTTTTAGGAGATTAAGAGAATGAATGTTGCACCCTACTAGCATGTAGTATACCCCCTCTTCTTATGGGGAGTTTCAAATGGAGTAGAATTAGGACCTTGCTAAAGAATCTTGGTGTACAAGGGACTTCTTTGAATTTTTGCCGCTAACTAGCATTGATGGTTTGATCATAAGATTTGACTAAGGTTTCTTAAAGGAATAAAGCTTTTTATAAGAGGGGATGAAAATCTACAAAATACGCCTCTCCTAAATGAGAAATTTTAGAAAGATTTCAATATATACATAGAAAAAAATGGGAAGACTTAAATTGTACCATATTATTTGTTGCTAACCTTTTAGAATGTCAACGTTCAAGGTTCTGATTGAAGATGTATCATCAGTCAAGTGATTGATGCATGATTATTTAATCTAAGAGTAACAATTTCTTCTTAACATTGTTGATTTGGTCAAACATTATATGCAAAGCAGACTTCAATTTGACAGCTAATCTTGCATTTGTATGACAATGCTTGAGATCACCCATGTTATTGGCTTCTTCAAACTAAGTGAATTCCAAAAGTTTGAGAATTATTTTGGCGTCTTCTTGAATACTTTTTCCACTTCTCTCCCAAAGGAGTATTCATGATTGAGTTTTACATAGAGAATTTTGGCTTTATGTTTAACACCAACATGGGCGATCATAGGTGGCTGATAGTAGCTATCTCATGTTAGTATTTATTGATATTGTAGGTAAAGGTACCATGCCTTTTGAACTTTATTGATTTTAAAGCTTTTTCTAAGCTCTTATTGTTGATGAAGGAACCTAATTTCCAACATGTCAAGTTTTTTGAATATGGTCAATATGTAAAAAAACTCTTGCAAAATGTCATTATAGACCATAATAAGTACGATGTTGTCCTCGCACAAACATACATTAATATCCAATCATACCTATGAATTTTTGGCAACATCCTCTTCGATAACAACAATGTGATCTAAAGATCACCCACCATAAGCAGTCTCCATAAAAAAAATCAGATATTTTGAAGTCACCTAATTCAATATCTTGATCCCCTCATAATCGAACGCAAAAATGATGAGGGATGCTTCTTGTAGTATTATTTGAAATGGATAGCCATATTTACAATTCCCTTCCTGGTCTGATCTCAGATCAATATGTCATCCAAATCCTCTCAACAAATATGACCATTTGTAATAGAAGCCGAAGAAACTAACTAAAGATAGTAATAAGTATGATTGACCAGACTTTTGTTTCTTTGAATTATGTCAAACTTCTGCATTTTGATACAGATGCCAATCAATTCAAAAACAAAATTAAATCAGCCAAGTTGAAATTCTATGATTTACAGGATAGGAAATGTGACAGTTGACATGATGAAGAATAACCAAAAAGATCTTGGAGACCAAAAAGCCTTCTCAGACCTCCAAACATTCAAAAGTTATTTGTAAATTGTCATAGTAAGTGCCAGTTCTAAACCTTATCATCATCCTTATATTATTCCCATCATTTTGTGCCAACCAATCTTGAAAAGATCACTCAACTTCCATGGATTCATTGAAACTCCAAATTCTATTCATGATGCTCAGGAATTTAGAATCTTTTGACATACTCTGGATTTTAACCCTCCATATCTCATTACACGATTTCCTGAGAACAATCCATTGTTGTCACCAGTGGTCAATAACTCCCCAATTTAGCTGAAAATTATAAGCATAAGCTACTTCCTATAAGCATGCACATAACTGCTTGATACAAGTTCACAAACAACAAATTCGAAGTTCACAATGGAAATTTTTTCCGTTTAAAAGAGCATTACAGCAAACAATCAAAAGAAACCAAAAATTTATGGAAAAAAAAAACAAACATTAGACTCGTAGAAAAATCTACGGGATGGCACAATTTTTCGTGGAGCAAGGGAATAAAGAGACCGAAAAGGGCTTACAATCGAGCCTTAGGGATTGGAAGGGGATGGAGTTGCCCAGAATAGCCCTCACTTCTTCCAGCTTTTTAGCATTCCCGGTGACGAAAGTGACCGGGCGTGTAAGCACTCGCATCGCTCCTTCGTTTCCCGACTGCGACGACTGCGACGACTGCGACGACGGCGACGCTGAATGCCCCCCGGACATGGTTCAGCAGGCTTGCACCGCAGAGTTCATCCAGGGGCTGCTTCTCTTGGAGCTGAAAAAAGAAAAAGGGCACGCATGTAAATAAATAAATATAATGTTTTTAAAATATTTAAAATAATTTAATTGAATGTAAAATACATAAAATAATTATACTTTTTATCTCTCCTAACTCCTAAGTCATAATTTATACTTTTTTATTAATATTTTTATTTGATCAAATATTTAAACAAATGGAGAAAATATTTTCAAATTGAATTATGAGGGATATTTTAACTTGAATTATACTTAAGCTTAGTTTCAGTTCCAGGATTAATTATTATGTGCGGATGCCAAACGTCATTCGGAGACCAACAAGAATGTGTCACGTCACCCCTTACTCTGTACCGTGGCTCGGTATTGCTGACGTGGCGCATTCTGGTTGGTGTACGGACAACGTTCTACGTCCGGTCTCCGCACAAAATAATTTCTCCAGTTTGAGATAGTTTTCTCGGTTTTACTTTTCAAATCGCAAACATTATTCCGTTTGCTACTACTTTTTAATAAATTTATGTGGTTCAAAACTTCCTTGTTCAATCAGAATTATTAGTTTGTGATAGTTTTAAGAAAATAGCTGTTTGATTTAAAAAAAAAAAGATATATTTATAATATTCATAGTAACTTTCAAATAAATCACTTTTCTCACAACAACTTTACAATCACTTTTATAAAATGTTGCAATACTTCCAAACATAATCTTAATTGGAACCATATTCGAAAACTTGTTTCATACTTAGTTCAATCTAATATAAAGCTATTTGTTTTGAGAGCCTATTGTTTCAAATAACAAAAATATGCTAGAACTAGTGTTCTATGAAGGAACCAAGGACTTGAGCAATACCAATGGTGATTCAAAGCAAAGGCAACCTATTCTAGACATGTCCTATAGATAAGACCAACCAATTTAGTATGTCCTCTTTGTTAGATTGAATAAAAAGCTATTTTCATGACCTTGTTCTTCCCTCTGTGCTCCTTTGTTTAGTCAATTATAATATAAGGGATTCAATATTTATTTTTTTACCAATATAATCAATAGCTTAGCTTTCCTTTTTATTTTTGTTGCGGACTAGAATATACGCGGCGGTAGAGTTAAGAAATTTTCGTCTTAACATTGTACGGATATCTAGCACACAAACAGAGAAGAAACAATAACACACGAATTTTTACGTGGAAACCCTGAAAGAGAAAAAACCACGGGGGCCTCGCCCAGTTGAAATAGTTCCACTAGTGTTTTATTTGAAACACAAGAGGCTGACTCGTCCACAAAGGTAGGACGATCATATTACAATGAATCTCTTCTAAGTTGAGATTCAATTACAAAGTTGAGCAGAGTTCCAACGTCACTAAGGAGATTGGGCGGAATTCAGGTGTCATCCGAAAGTTGGATTGAATTCCGGCGTCGAACAGAACTTTGATGTTGCTTAGGAAGAATTCTAGCGTCGCCCGGATGTCCGGGCGAATTCCGGCGTTACTCAGGCGGCGGGAAGAACTCCGGCGGTGGTCGAGGAGGAGTTATTCCTTTATATCCTTGTCTTCTCTCTTCTCTTCTTCTTCTCTTCTTCTTGCTTCTTCTTGCTTGGGGTCCCCTCTCATGAGAAATGATGGGTCTATTTATAGATTTTTTGGAGTGGCATAGCTTATAAATAGGTGTGAGATTAGGGGCAAATAGGGAGTGGTCGAATGGACGGTTGATATTGAATCCCTTGATTGTGCACCGTTCGTCAAACATTTGAAGGTCTTAATGATGTCAGAATTTGGCAATCTTGGGCTCGTTGGATTCGTCTCGTCGATCCGTTCGATTCGACAATAACATCGTCAAAATCGGAGACCGTTTGGTAACTCAAATTGTGGTATGAACTTTCCAACAGCACTTTGGGTGCTTGATTTGGGCTCATTTTGGGCTTGGATTGAGTTGAATTTGGTGTCGTTGGGTTCGTGTTTCCGAGACGCTCAGTTCGACTATTAGTTTGCTGAAATCGGAGTTTAGGTAATCCCGGATTTAATTTTTGAAGTTTCCGGGTTGATTTTGCCTCGAGATTCGTGCCCGGTCAAGATAATTTTTTTATGATATATCAATTTAAAAAAAAGATATAGCTATTTGCATGTTTCATTATATGGAATATAAAAGTTCATTACACCCGATATAGAATGTTGACATATTTTTATTTTTATTTTTTGCTTATACACTCAACCTATGTACTCACGCACTTTAATTGCCTTTGGATCTTTCCCCAATTTAGTTGTTGTTGTACCACTTATGTCTGATGATTTGAATTCTAAATTGCATAATTGGAATATTGTCTTAGTCATATACTGTAATGTTATATGATCTAATTGGAGAATTGAACTTATTTAATTCTATTATTAAATAACTCATCACTCAATAATTATAAACAGAGCTACTAAATTTTTAAAATATAAAAATAATAAAATAAACTTTCATTTCATCGAAGCGTAATTACAATACTCTAGATCACAAAGTCTGTACAATCAATATTAAATGTTGGATTACCTTTTCTTAAGCATAAAATAACAGAGTACGCTTAATTAGCTCAGTAGACTCTTTTCCTAACCCCTCATAGCTAACAATATTTAATGTAATTAGTACAAGTAGTTAATTAAAAAAAAAAAACACAAAGACTTGTGAATTAGTCAAGCAAAAGCAAAGGCTGAATGTTCTAGAATTCCAGCATATACCTGATCTCAGAGCTGGATCTTATAATTTTATAACCACATAACCACTTTCACAAAAGTTTTCGAATGCCGTACATAATACTTAATTTCAGAAATTCACTTTCATTTCATTTTAGTTTTCACTTTTCAAATAGAATTCATACATAAACTAAGAGTTTATTGAATATATATCCATAACATTCCTTAGACTTAATTTAGTAAAATATTTACATATGAAATGTAATGTTATCATTCACATGTTCAAAAATATGCTTATATCTTCATTTTCACTTATGCCTACCTTTACCTCCCACACTTGCTTTCAACAAGTGGGGTCATAATCCTCCCACATCTGCATCAGATAGATGAATTTAGAATAATATCTTTAGGGCCCTTGAAACATCACAGAGAAATGTACTTTTTTACATTTCAGAATAGAATATCTCTTATGTCATGTAATCCAAAATAAAATGAAATGCGACTATATTTAATGTTAAATGTTCAATGCAATGTACATAAATGCATAAATTATTAGTAAAGCTATAATTCTTGTAGAACATAATACTCATTGAATTTTTACTTTTAGAGGAATATTCACATGAACATTTCAAAACGTTTATATAACTATAGACTATTGAAAAAAGCTTTAATTCAATAATATAATAAAAAATTTGAAAGAAAAAAAACCGACCATTGAAAATTTAATTTTATATAGCCAAAATCTTCATAATAAAGAGTACACAAACATACAAAAATTCACACGATAAAAAAAATTGTAAAAAACCAAGAAAAATATATTTTTGTTCGTACATTTTAACAACTTTACTAGAATTGAAATAAGAGACATGGGTTTACGAGTCTTTAGCGAGCTATACAAATTTTTTTGTATTGGCCTGATGGGCGAATCCCAAACTTTGTCCTCCGAATCTCTCTCCCTCATTTTCTCTTTCTTCTTTCTCTTTCTCCTTCTCCTCCTTTCCTTCTCTGGCAACTGCTGGGGTGAATGGGATGAGCAAATGATTTCAAATATTTTAATATTATATTTTCAATATTTTGAACTAGCACCACGACATCCACTTTTCAACATCGTAACGCTCCCAAAGAATATTCTAGATGTCCCCATAATATGTTCACATGAGCCCCAAAGATGTCACGCTTGCCCAAAACTTATTTATTTGTTCATTTTCCCGAGAGCACAATGCCATGGCGTCATATCCCCTAGCGTTGCAACACCTACAAAAGTAATTTTCCAAACTTGGATTTCACCTTTTAAATCCCAAACCTTGATTATTTTCTATCTCATTCAATATTCTAAAACTCATAATTATCAATTAACTTAAAATTAATGACAAGTAATAGAAAATTACCTTAATTTTGATGACAGACATATACACACTCCCTCTTATTTTCTGGATCCAACACACACAATAGAGCCAAGTGAGCTTCTACACATTGTCTTAGTCGACTCTAGCACAAACATTACCTTAGATATAAGCTAGCATTCACACACCAACTAGTTTGGTGTTAATATACAAGCTAAGTTTGATGAATGGATTCACTCTAGTTCAATTGTATAGATTTCAACACATACATTAATTCACATTGTTGGCCAATTTTCATTTGACTACATGCATCCTACAACAATCTTGATCTCCAATGCATGCCTCACCATGATTGTGATCTCCATTCAATCACGAAAGTCCCACCACGATCACAATCTTGGTCAAACTTACCCAATTTGCCAAAATGGGCTTAACATAAGTGCAATAAGACATTTGATTCACCTCTACATATTTATTAGGTTTGATTCAAGCTAACATAAAACAACCCAAGACTGTTTTGATCCGATTTGACTAAACTCAAAATTATTTCCCAATGAACAAATTAGTGCAATTGATGAATATCTCAATAATTGTTTAAGGCTCCCTTATTGTTTGCAAATTTGTAAGAAATGAAATAAGATAAAGAAGCTTGAATATCGATACGCTCGCTTACTTATATTTTTGAACTCAACAAATATCTTGCTAGCAACTTACTAAAATACTTATTTAATATTGATTCAAATACTTCTCCGAAGATTTATTATATGCAATTATATAAATCATCTCATGCCCTTTAAATAATATGTATAAAATTTTACCATTTGAGGTATAAGTGTCATATACATATCTATAAAATGCATAAATATATTGATTAAAATAAAATTTGTAGATGTTTGAACATCATAAAATCATATAAATAATGGGCATTTACATATTTCCCACATAACCTTTATTATTTACAAAAATATAGTATCATGTTAGATACATTTAAGATTTTAATGAGAGACTCAATTGATTTCACTTATAAGCTCTTCATGGCCTTCTCCATATGTCACTTGGACCGTCACTATCTTCTTCGGGATTGACGAGGAAGTGTGATAAACAAACAAAACCGTAATAAATAATATGAATATAATAGGGAGATATTATTTTTAATTATTTTAATATGTTGAATGCTAAATATATAAATAATGGAGTTTATGAGTAAACTATATCAATTTTAATTAAAATAACATAACTCTCAATAAAAAATTAATTTGAAAATTTTGAAAAAAAAAAAATCAAAAGGCCCACCGTTTTCTGCAATACCTAATTGCCTCGAGCAGCCTATAAATAGAAGGTTTCTCTCTGGCATCGTTTAACTTGCCGCGACGCTCTGTTCGTCGCTCTGTTCTTTCTGATCTCGCTTATGGGGTTAAGTGGAAGGCTTTAGGCTTTGGTGGTGCTTATTACACGCAAATTCTCCGGCCATGCGGCACCACGGCGCTCAGCTGGCACTTCGCTTCGCTCGCCGAACCCTTCAATCAAGCCTCTTTGGCGAATTGCCTGCCGCCGCAGTGAGATATTTTTTTTTGTAGCTCGATTCTTCTGGCATTATCTTATTATAGGTTTCATTCCCGATCTCCTCCTTGCCGCATTGCAGTTTAACCGTTCAGGGCGATGGTCCTCTGCTGGGATATGTACCTCGTCAAGGGTTCTCGGTGATTTGAATTGGCTGACAGGTTTGCTTTTTGTTTTTGTTTTTGTTTTTCCTGCCACTTTTCTTGCTGTGATGATTGATTTCGGTGGAATTTCTGGGAAATGGTCGATTGATTCAGATGAGTGGGTGAGTGGCCGTTGCAGTGGAAATATTCCAGGGAAGTGCTGTCAAAAGAGGTTTTTCCATGGTATGATGTGAGCTTTTTCTTCCATGTATGTTAAAATACTTGTTTGAGGATTTTCGATCTTCATCAAAATTTATTACAAAAGTTTTAAGTGCTGGTGCTTTGAGAGAAGATGTAAAACTATGCTTTGTTTTCTGTTGTAACTTTTAGGAACAAAAGTAATGTCGGTGAGAGATTATTATGATGTTCTTGGAGTGAGTAAAAATGCAACTGCTTCAGATATCAAGAAGGCATACTATGCGGTGAGTTTAAGCGCTTTAGAAATAGAAGAAATTTGTTTTCAAATGTAAATAGGGATTTATTAGTGGATTTTCTGAAAGCCAACTTGTTCTTTTATATATTAGATTGCTTTTGTTTATGAACATAGCTAATTTTTTATGTCATTAAAATTCTTGCTTATTTAGTAGTTCATTCAATTAAATTCTCATTTTTTAGCTCATTAGACTGCTCATTAATAGGCTATATAAGGTTCATTCAGTTAACTGATATGTTCCTTGATAGTGTTGCTCATTAATGTTCATTTTGTTAGCTAACATGTTGAGCTTAAACCAAGCTCAAACAAAACAAAAAAAATTCAAACGAATCTAGATTGAACACTACTACAAATGCTCGAATCAAGCTTGAGTTTGAGTTCAAGCTTGAACAAACTTTTTTTCTGCTCGGCTTATTTGCAGCCTATTATTCTAGCTTGTCCTACATTCTTTTTCCTTCATCATTGTAATAACCCATTCAACATTTGCCAACTCTTTCAGTGTTCCTCATTGACCTCTATAACTCAATTTTATGAGTTTTTTTAATATAATTATTGAAAAGATTATAATTTATAAATAAAAAATGAATCAAATTGCACTTTGAAGAGGGCCTTTTGTTGGCTAAAATTTTTATTAAATTATTAGGGGGTATAAATTGATGTTTGTTTTTAGCTTCTTGTTTTCAACTTTGGTTGTGTAAAAAATAATAAAATTTACATTAAAAATTTGTAATTTTCAAATGCATTTTGTGGTTCCATTTAACTTATTATTTTTATTGCTAACATCTTTTAAAATATGTTTTCTCTGTAGCAGGCGTGGTCAAGTTTGTTGCGTCGCTCCTAACATTGATTGCTCTAATAACTGAGTGTTTTTTAATTAGATTGCGAAAAAGCTTCATCCTGATACAAATAAAGATGATCCTGATGCTGATAGCAAGTTTCAAGAAGTTCAACGTGCTTATGAGGTGTATGAATTATTTATCTTATATTTTGAGTCATAATAAGCGAGCTATATGCTCCTTGTAGATATTCTTTAAACTACATGCTATGATTGACGACATTTGAAGACATGTTTATTTGTTTTGTAGGTCCTAAAGGATGATGAAAAGAGATCTATTTATGACCAGGTATTGATTTCCTAATTTAACCATGTAAAAGCATGTTAATTAATCATGATTTAATATCACTTGTATGATTAGTAATCTGCTGAGAAATTTGTTGTCGTGTTACAAAGGGGTTGTTGGCCCCTAGGCTGTACTTGTATTTCCCTTTTACCAATTAAATCAATTGATGTTGGCTTTCTTAAGAAACTAAATAATAGGTACATAGAAGTGCCAATTGATCATAGAAGTGTAGATGAGATGTTTGAGATGTTAGCCAACTAATGGAGGTGATTTTGAGTAAATTAGGTGTGTGATTAGGTCATAAATTTTGTAAGTAAATTGATCACAGTAGGTGGAAAACATGAGTTAGGATTTTGTGGTGGGTATATGGCTCGATTTTTTGTAATGTTAGAAGTGGTTTAATGCTTTGGGAAGATGGTGGAGATATATGAGAAGAGAAATAAGAAAGGAATTGATATTGTAGAATTCTCAAACTTTAATTGTGGTTACTTTGCAAAACAATCTAAAAGCTAGTAGTACAAATTCACAGACACAAAAATTTGCAAGAGAATGAAGCTTTTATTATTGAATCATGGGGGTATAATTAGTACATGAAGTGTTATACGAAAGGAAGGAAATTGATAAGGAAATATATTCCTCTTGAAAGTAGTTCAAAAAGGCCATAATGGTAGCCTTCCCTCAAGCTCAAGGTGTATTTATATTTGAAAACAAATAATAGAACTCTAATTTTAAGGATTCAATTAAATATTTGATTGATCATCTTAAATCTCCAACTTGAACTTATTTATTTGGTTTCAAAATATGATTTATTATTGAAAATATTTTCTCTAAATAATTCTTGGTGGTCATCATTTTTTCTCTAACATGAAAATAAAATAATAAGATTTAGTACTAATTGTTCTACCTTTTGGTCATGGATTTGGTGATAAGCCACCTGCCTTGGCTTGCATTGGTGATGGCACTATACATGCCCTGTGCTAAGAGGGAGAAGAGTTTGCTTGGTTAGGTTAATGCGGGCCAATTAGGTCGGGAATGTTTTACTTCTTTTCCATTTTGATATCTGTTTAAATGTTCTTGGAGATTAGTGCGCCAGCCAGCCTTAGGATCTAGGTTAATAATAAATTGTAATTCCTTCGTCTATGATACCATAAAATTTACATGTCAATGGCACAAAATGGCGTGCGTCATGATGCATTGTGCGACGCGGCTCATCTATAGTGCCAGCTGCATGGCGCTGCGCATATGTTCAAGTTGGCACACGTCATTTGCTCCATGCGTGCGCCATGGTGCACGGTGCGCACAATTTTAATTTCAGAGATTTTTTAATATTATTATAAATATTTTTTAATATTTGTATATTTAATTTCTAAAATAATGTAATAATTAATTTTAAAATTATTTGATATGATTAAAATAGTTTAGTTAGGTTTATTAAACGGGTTGGCGGGTTGCCCGCCGGGTCAACTCGAACCCGACCCGTTTTTGAAACGGGTCGATTTCTGGAACCCGAACCCGACCCGTTTTGAAATCGGGTCGGGTTCAACCCGGATTTTCCGTGTCGGGTTTTCGTGTCGTGTCAAATATTGACACCCCTAGGTTTGGACTTTGAACCACAAATATATTCAACCAAGCTTTACCCAACTTGATTGATACTCTAAAATAAGATTCATATAATAATTTTTATAATTATTTTTTATTTTACGCCGTGTTCAAAATGGCGTGCACCGCGCCGTGCGCTATGCGCCATGGCTCCACGGGGAAGTTTGCGCCGTGGTGCGCCATTCGTTGTTGGCAAGTATGCCATATATAATTGATCAGTTTCACTGCTGACATAAGTTTTTGGTTTTTGATAGTATACGGTTTATCTCCAATTGGGATGGTAATTCTTCAGTGCAGTTTGCCAATCCATCCACTTTTTTGTGGTTATCATTGGAACTATATATTTTTTCTTAAATCAATTTGATTTTTGTGGAGTTATTCTAACCAGTCAAAACAAATTGAATGGTTGTGATTTGTTAATTGCACCAATGCAATTATGGACTAATTTGAGAGAATCCATATCTTTTATGACAAATTTCAATTTTTTTTCATGTTTATGCTGCTAATGAATAATAATAAATATATCATTGTGCTATCCATCTTCAATTATGTTTGAGTGAGCTATTCGTTTCTATCATTTTGTTTGTATGGTTGTCATATAACAATGTTAAATGTCACAGGTTGGTCCTGATGCCTTCGAGCAAGCTGCATCAGGTGGTGGTCCTGGATTTGGGAGCCCGTTTGATGATTTCTTCTCTCATGGTGACATGAATGATGTATGTCATTTTTAGAATAATCCTCGTTATTTAATAAAATTTAGCATTGAGTAATTCTAATTCTGCTTTATTCTACCATCACTTTGGTGCTTGATTTAGTTCATGTGTTTTATATTTATCCTATTTTACTTTCCATTGAAATGGAGGATCTTTTTCTTTTCTTTGGTTTGAATTATGCTGATTGATGTTCTCAGCACATCCTAAGTGCTAATAATTGTCCTATGGACCTTAAAGTCCTCTTAGGTTTCCTTGTAAACAATAAGTTATTTCTCTCCAGTGTCTTGGGGCCTAATCTTTTATTTGGAAAAATAAATTTTTATGGTTTTGTCATTCCTTAGCTTCAATTTATTGTAGCCTGATTAGTTCTTAAATTCAATTTTTTGTAGCCTGATTAGTTCTTAAGGCCAGTTTGGTCAGGTCAACCTATCTTTAATGAAAGTAACATCTACCTGCCTCCCTCCTTTCATTTCCTTTTTACTTGTTCCTCTGCTCTTGTCCATTTTTTTGTTTTTTTTTTCCATGAACATTTTGTCTTCTTGCATAACAGCCTGAGGATAAAAGCTTATGGGGACAGAATTAAGTGGGTTTTTTGCTAGTGAAAGGTGATTGGAAATTTGAGATTGAATTGGGGGTTGTAGGTGCAAGGAGTGTGTATGGAGTTCAACTTTAACTAATTTCCTCTTAGTGGGGTGAAAAAACTGAGACTTTTCTAGCGGTATGCTTGGTGTGGGCTAAACAGAAACAGAGGTT
Organism: Dendrobium catenatum; assembly: GCF_001605985.2. Lineage (NCBI taxonomy): Eukaryota > Viridiplantae > Streptophyta > Magnoliopsida > Asparagales > Orchidaceae > Dendrobium > Dendrobium catenatum. Next base: position 304,323 of record NW_021319234.1, read on the forward strand.
CTGAAGCTACGATTGTTGAAGGTGTTGCACAGGTTGGGATTTAATTTTTTTTTTTGTTAAGTGTTTAAACCCTCTACAAGATGTTTGTTAGACCTGCAACGCTTTATGGTGCAAAATGTTGTCCATTAAAAGAAAAGCATAATATTAAGTTGTGTTGCTGAGATTAGGATGCTCAGGTAGATGAGTGTCTTTACTTTTAGAGACAGGATATGAAATGAGAATATATGTGAAAAGGTTGGAGTAGCTCCAGTGGAAGATAAGATTAGAGAGAGTCGCCTTAGATGGTTTGGTCACATAAAATGGTGGCATTTCGATGACCTGGTTAGGGAATTAGATGTATTAGATTTGACTTATGTTAAGAAAGATAGTGGTAGACCTAAAAAGACTTGGTTAGAAAATATTAGAAATGACATTTCTTATTAGATTTAATTGAGAATTTAACTCTTAACATGACACAATGGAGAAAAATGATTCATATAACCAACCTCAAATAGTGGGATAAAGGCTTGATGTTGTTGTTGTTGTTTAAACCCTCTAGTCATAAACAAAGCCAGGTCGGATGATCAGTCTGATCTTTCAGGTCTAAAGTTTTAGCCAAGCCTGGTTGTATGTGGTGCCAGGTCAATCGATCCAGGCTGGTCAGTGGACTTGGGACCTGGTATACTTGATGCATAAATTGTTTAACGAAATCTCCATTACTGAAATTAGTCTTCTTCGGTTGTTTTTTTATCTTACAGATCTTTAAAAGCATGTTCAGAGATGGCGAGTTCAGTGGAGAAGATGTAAAGGTTGGGCTTTATGTGCTTCTTTTGCTAAGCATTATTACTATAGCAATCTGTCTCCTATCTGCAAAAAGATGACTTAATGAACATATAGGTTTCTCTTGAAATATCATTCATGGAAGCTATCCAAGGGTGCACCAAAACATTGTCATTTCAAACTTCGCTTACTTGTGAAGCTTGTGGTATTATATCTGTTCCTTTTATACAAATGGTTTGGAGGTTTTTTTTGATGATTTCGGCTTGATAAACTTGTTTGTAGTTATTATTGATGCATCATATTTTTAAAGGTGGGAGTGGTGTGCCGTCTGGAACCAAGCCTGAAACTTGTCGAGCATGCCGAGGCTCAGGATCTGTACGACACAGCTATATTAACAATTTGATTATTTTTTGTGCATGTCTTGGTATGTTAGCTGTTAATGGTTTTAGTGTTTTCCACATTCCTGCAGATATTCATGCAAAATGGGCCTTTTAGGATGATGTCAACCTGTTCGATTTGTGGTGGTTCTGGGAAAATGATGAAGGTATGGTTTTTAGAACTTTCTAGAATCAGCAAAGCAACCAGTTTTGATTCATCGCGTCTGTTGAATTTTTGTCATGAAAATATGAATTTCATTTAGCTTTTTGCTAGAATCTCTGCCGAACATGCAAAGGCCAGAAAGTTGTAAAAGGCACAAAATCAGTCAAACTGGACATCATGCCCGGTGTGTACAATCATATGGTGGTTTCGTGGTGTTCAATATCTAAATTTAATGGGGATTACAGCTAATATATGCTGTTTATTTTATCTCTCAGGGGTTGATGATAATGATACAATAAAAGTTTATGGAAGTGGTGGTGCAGATCCTGACCGAAATAAGCCTCTTGATCTTTATGTCACTATAAAGGTAGATGGTATTTTCTATTTATCCTAGTAATGGTAATGGTAATGAAATGAAGGAAATAGTACTCACAAATTCGTATTGTAGGTCCGGCAAGATCCAGTTCTCAGGAGAGAGAAGTCTGATATACATGTGGATGCTGTTCTAAATGTCACTCAGGTATTATGTTATCTAAACATTTTTTATAAGCATGCGTTGATTTCCTTAAAGGGAAATTTACATACATACCACTTTATATCATCCTATTTACATATCTAACGCCTAAATTTTAATATTACATACATACGACCTTATATTATTTTAATATCAAATATACCACTCATATTTTCTTCCTACCACTCATATATTTCATTTCTGTCACTCATATTTGATATGAAAATATACTATTGGTAGTATGTATGTAATATTAAAGTTCTAGGTGTTAAATATGTAAATAGAGTAGTATAGGGTGGTATGTATGTAAATCTCCACCTTCTTAAACCAATTGGTATGAATTTTTTCTCCTTTCATGAAGTGAATGCACAATCCATTTTTCCTCTGTTGGTTTATTGAGGTCTTTGTTTTTTTGTGGTATAGCTTGTGCATGTTTGGTACACTAGGTTGAAGAATGGATTTGCTTTCTTAACTAAATTAATGATCATGAGCAGATATTTGATTGGTGTAGACCTAGAAGAGAGCTTGAGAGAGAAAAAGTGAGGGAGAGTGAGAGAGAGAGAGAAGAGAAAGAAAACAATGAACTTGTGTGAGAGAAAAAATACTTGACTTCTTGTTGTTCTATTTCTTTTGCTGAAGAGTTACAATTGGAACACTTGTTATCCAGAGATAAATAGCAAGCCAAATTTTATTTATGTATTCCATCATATGATGACCTTTTGCATTCCTTACTTTCTTTTTCATGAACTGAGCTACGGCATATAATTTTTCATTGAAATAAGCAATTGAGTGTTTGTCTTGGCTAAGTACCCGACCAATACCTATACCTAATGCGTACAGGAAACCTCAAAAGTGATGAAAAGGTGCTAATGCTTTGAATAATTGAGGATGGATGAACGCAAGCGGCACGTCAATATAATAATATGATAATTACTTATTTTTCTCCAATTCAAGCTAACCACCAAGCTAAGTTTGGAAAAGAGGCTAATCTTACTTTGTGTTAATAAAACTCCCATTAGCTGTCTATGGCATGGCAGGATAGCTTTTTTATAAGGAAGCTGCTTTCATCTAATTGTAAGCCATATGCTTTTGCCATTAGTTGGAGTTTATAATTACCTTTCTAATTAAGAAAAGTTTGTTGGTTTGAATTTCCAAGAACTCCTCTTGTAGTATGTGTGATTATAACTAATAACTTTTTCAACATATGTTCTTCTTTCTCTATTCACTGAAAATATCTTGCCCTCTTTTTTGGGAGAACTTAAGCATTCTTGGAAAAGTTCTCGCACTTTGCCAACTATTCTACTTTTTTTCCCACTTATCTCTTTTATGGCTTCTTCTCATTCCATAAAGAATTGGGTAGAAGAGAATGGTGAAATGAGGATACAATCAAAAGAGGGTTATAAAGGGCGTGTTTAGCTAGTTCTTTCTTATCCAAACCATGATCTACATGTTTTATCGATGGGCTGTTGCTATATTTGCTGTTGGAGTCCAGAAAGACTACCAAAGATTTCTCAGTTAGGGACTTACGATCTCCTCACTGTATTGTTGTTCTCTTCTAGAGGGGCTTTTAATCATTATCTAAGCAGTGATCTTCATGATTTGTCAGTTTGCTGTTGCTATACTAGTTGTTGGGTGCTAGAAAGACTGTTCATTTTTTTGTACTTCTCTTCCACTATCTTCAACTGTTTGTCCTTGGGTTGTTAGCCTCGGCTATGTGTAGGCTTGAGATCACCATTTGCTGCATTCGAACCTCTTGAATAGGTGGTTATGCTAGAACTCTTGGTGCGATGAGGGTCAGCCTGGAACAGGGAAAATTATTCTGTGCGGAGTCCGAACGTAGAAGATCTTCTGGTTGCTACGTACATACTGCGTATTTGTAGATACACAACAAATCAACAATGCTCACTAAATACTCAGCAAAAACTCAGTAAAAATGTAGAAAATACTCACTAAATACTCAGCAAACACTCACAACTAATGATTTGGTTTAGTATTTGTTGCGTATTTACAATACGCAGTGCGTCTCTAGTGCATACGCAGCACTGGACGATCATCTACATTTGGACTCCGCATAGAATAATTTCCCCTGGAACTGAGCCTAGGGCTTAAGATTGCTTTATCAATTTTGAAAGCTGTGCCGTTGATGTGTTAAGTTGCGACATATGCATTGTCACATGATAAATCTCCATGAAACGTTGCTGATAGAGTGGTGTGATCCTACGGTCCTCCTCGTTCATCTTATCATCTTTCTGTTGTTGTCCATGGATACTTTCCAAAATAAGATTCATCTAATTACTTTTTGGATCTTTAAAAATATCATAAGCTGAATGTTTTCTTATACTCTATGCAGGCTATATTGGGAGGTACTGTTAATGTCCCATCCCTTACTGGAGAAGTTGTTCTTAAGGTTTGTCATAATTTGCCAGAATATATGGCTTGTTTCCTTGAGAAACTACTTAAAAGGCTTCTCATAAACGACATATTGCTAAGAAGTTTGTTTTCCTCTGCCAGGTTCGGCCAGGAACTCAACCAGGTCAAAAGGTTATTTTAAAAGGGAAAGGTAAGGCTCAAATAACATTCAAAACACATACATACATCCCCACACTAAGGGGCTTCGTGAAATCAGTTTATATTTTTTGTATACTGTTTTAAATATGTATTTGATTTGTGTTCTTAAAATTTTTAGTTTTTTTTTTAATAAATCTAGCTATCAAAACAAAATCTCATAATAGTTTTTGGGTTCTCTCTCTCTCTCTCTCTCTCTCTCTTTCAATGAAAACCACCTCAGCTAGTTGCCGGGTGCTATCTGATAGGAATCACTTGTAGCTCTCAAGTATTTCCTATCAATCTTTGGAAAACAATGAAAATTTTTCACAAAAATCCACACAAAATCACGAAAACAGTAGATAATTTGTAGTATTTGATGAAATAGAAACGAAAAATAGCAAGATACAGTTGATACTCAATTCGAGAGGAGGATCGATCTCTCCCAAATTCTCTAGACACTACTAGAGCCCAAAGGAAATCTAAACCTAAGAAATCTCAAATTTCAGCCAAATTCAAGATGTTTTAACCCTAGGAAAATAAATTATTTAATGCATACAATCAAAAAGGAAATCTCTAAACAGTCCCTACATTCAAATTTACCTCCTAACTCCCTAAAAAATCCTTCCAAATTGGCTCCCATGGATCTTGCGGCTCGTGTGACTCGTATAGGAGGCGGCTCTTCCGCCTCTTGTTATGTTGACCGGTCCAATGGACTGGTCTAACACTATATCTGTCGCCAACCAGCCGACGGTGCTGGCCACTACCTCTCCCACTTTCCGCATAAATTAATTTTTGTGATATTCAATAAAAATAAAACAACAACTATTTATAATATCAAATATATTTTTATTTCAAATTAAAACATTAAAAAAAAAAAAACAAAGCAAGAAATCCCAAATGGCCATCAAATCTTATGCTGGACATCAATTACATATCAAAAAGAAATAAATGAAGATGGCTGAGGACTATTTTCACCCTTTTATCTTTACAAATATTATAATTTCAAACTCAGGAAGAACGGCTCAATCATTGGAGAAATTATTCTGTGCAGAGACCGGACGCAGAACGCCGTCCTGAGACCAACCAGAATGCGCCACGTCAGCAGTACCCAATGCAGGGGTGACGTGACACATTCTGATTGGTCTTCGGACGACGTTCAGCGTCTGCACATAATAATTAATCGAGCCATTGACATCTCATCCTTTTTCTTTCTTCAGGCATAAAGACAAGGAATTCTGCTTTCTATGGAAACCAATACGTTCATTTCAACGTTACAATACCATCGTAAGTTTTCTCATAAACCTGAATATATTTTCACTGGAAAGTATCGTACTGTATTTCCTGATTTGTGCCTTGAAAGCAGAAACCTGACTGAGAGGCAGCGTGCTCTAATTGAGGAGTTTGCCAAAGAGGAACACACAGAAGATGATAAGGTTGCTGTAGCTGCTGCATCCTCAAGATGAGTTCTTTCCACATATACATGTATATGTAAGTCATAATTATGGGATATTTATTGTAGCAATTTAGCATTATATTTGTCTTTTCCTTCAAAAGCTTACTTGCTACATTTTGTAGCCATTTTTTTTTCCATTAAAAATGTTATTAAACTAAGGCCTTCAAAGTTGCCTTTGTGACTTGTACATATAGGCTAAATTAGGCTGGTAGAAATTTGTGAAGGCCTTAGAGATGGAATTTGGATTTATAAAATCTTCTTTCTTTAAACTTTGGTGCATTTCAGCCATGAATGTTTAACATGGATCATCCTACATCGTGAATTAATGAAACCTTTAGGAATCAATGAAACAACATCAATTCAAATCCTATATATTCGAATTTAAAGAGATCGAGAATTCTCACTATTCCTTAGACTTATGGATCAAATTTGGTTTGGTAGGATTTTTCACCCACATTCTTTTCCATCAAGAACGTTTTATGAAACTCTTTAACCCTTGAATTTGGAGCAGGAGTGATGAATAAAATATTATTTTTGTTCTACCTTTTGACCTCTTGCCTCACCATTTATCAAGCAAAAGCTATTGTACAATGTTGCTTTATTGGCCTATATACTGATTTAAAGATTTAACATTAGATTAAGCCTAAGGTTTCATTGCGACGGCTTTCTTACCGCTTAAAATAGTTTTTTTTGAACTAGAAAGCTGTTTTAAGAAGTAGTGAGAAAATCGTCTCGAACGAAGTCTAAATTAGATTAATCAACTATTTCTGTGGCCTTGAGGTGAGTTCGCATTGAAATTTTCTTTTGAAATTCAAGTAATTGACTGTTTGGGATAGTTTTATCTCTATTTGCTTTTCAGACTGTTTATTCATTAGTTTGGAGAATTTTTTCAAAATTTTCTTTGGTGAGAAGCTGCTTTTAAGAACTAGAACTATTAGAATGTGATAGCTATCAGAAAGCTGTAGGACGATTTCTTTCATAAAAAAAATAAATATTTATAATATTCATATTCTTTTTTTTTAAATAGTAAGAAAGTTATCTCAAATTAAGTCTTAGAATAATTTTCTTACTGCTTTATAAATTAAAGTTTAGTATATTTTTTTACTATTTCTTAAAATAGTCTTTTCGTACATTTTTTTTTAATTAATAATTTTTTTTATTAAAAAATTGCTTTAAGAAAGTTATCTCAAACGAAGCTTTTGGATAGCTTTCGTATTGTTTTATAAAGCAATTTATTAGTATTGAATTTTTTTGAATTTAATTATTTTTTATTAGAAAGTTGTTTTATAAAGCAGTAAGAAAGTTATCCTAAACAAACCTAACACTAACCAACAATTTTAAAAACAATACAACCTTATACAAAATAATTGAAATATATATAACAAAAACAGCTTATGGAATTTTCCTAAATTTTGAATGAGATCGCCACAAGTGAATGAATCAATGAGTTTTTTTTCTTACAAACACTTTGAATCTTCTTTAAGATAATAAATTATTCATCACAAGTTTATTTCTCTCTATTTCTTTTTTATCAATATTTATACTATTGGAATATTTATTATATATAATCAATGAATGAGATTGAAAAATAATCCAAAGCATTACTTTTTTATATGATAAAATTTAATAATTATAGTAAATTATATGGTATATTAGTAAATATGAAAAAATTGAAGGGGTCATACCAACAATAATAACAAGTTTTTATCCTACTATCTAGGGCCGATTATATGGAGCTTTTATTCTGTACGGAGATCCGGATGTGAGAACCGTCTGATTAAGTATTGGGTACCCAGCGGTACCGAGTGTGGGTACCGAGCTGGGTACCCACCAATGAGGTGACGTGACATATTTTTATTAGTCTCCAGATGCCCTTCACACTCCGCACAGAATAATTCTTCTGGCTACATGGCAACAACAACAACAACAACAAGAAACCGTTATCATGCTATGTGGGGCAGTGGGGCCGAATACATGAATTAACATAAATTTTAAAAAAATTAAAGGCAAATGATATTTACTTAAAAAAAATAAAATTATGATATACATAATAAATTTCAGAATAAAAATCCCCTATAATAATTTAATAAATCGTTTTATAAAAAATTATAGTCATCACAAATAATTCTCTCTATATATATATATATATCATCAAAAATTTATCTTGATCAGAAACAAATCTAAAGGTAAAGGCAAAATCAAGTTTGAAATTTCAAAAAAATTAAGTCGGAGACCATCCATCGAATTGAACGTCTCGAAAATACAAACCCAACGACACCAAATTCAACTCAATCCAAGCCCAAATGAGTCTAAATCAAAGACCTGAAGCACATTTGGAAGGATCAAACCATAATTTAAATTAACAAATGGTTTCCAAACATGACATGCTTATAGTCAAAGCGAGCTGCTCGACGAGATGAATCTAACGAGCCTAAGATCGCCGAATTTTGATATCATTAATACATTCGAATACCCAATAAATGGTTCATGATCAAGAGATTCATCATCAGCTGTCCATTCAAATCACTCCTAATTTAGTCTTGATTTTTCTTCTATTTACTAGTCATGCCACTCTTAGAAAAATATAAATAAACATCTCATTTCTCATGAGAGAGGGAACCTAAGCAAGAAAAGAAAGAAGGGAGAAGAGAAGAAAGAAAACTCTCTTGCCACTATATTCTTCCTCGATCATCGTTTGATTCCACCCGGCAGCAGACTAACATCAGAGTTTTGCTCGACAACCGATCGATGCCAGACTTCTAGCCGAAAGCCAATCGATGCCAGACTTCTACCAGACAACCGACCGACGCTGGATTCCTGCCCGACCACTAAACATCGTCGTATTTCCGACCTTCGCTCGTAAATTGGATTTCAACCCAACAACTAATTATTGTAATATGATCGTCCTCAATTTCACGGATGAGTCAGTCACTTGTAATCCAATCAAACACTAGTATAATCATTTCAACTGGGCGTGACCCTGTAATTTTTCTCTTTTTTTTTAAGATTTTTCAACTATAAATTATGGTGTTTCTTTTTTCTTCTGTTCCTATGCTAAGGCAAAAAGTATCTTGAATATTCTAGCCAGATATAAATAATGCATGAAAATGTCAGTGCTTAGACTTTATTGAAATAAATTAAAATTTAAATATTTGGACCGTTAAAATTTTTTCATAAATCCACCCATCTATCTTCCGAGCAAAATAAGAGGCTATAGAAGGTACGCCTCGTAATTCCCACCATTTCCACCGGGCTTCCTCGGCAGCGGCTAGATGGCTCTTCCCATTCCGCCAATCTCCCCTCTCACCATCCTCAACCCTAACTCCCCTTCCCCGCTCTCCACCGCCGCCTCCCCTCGCACCACCGTCGTTCTGCCGGTTGATCTCTCTCTCTCTCTCTCTCTCTCTCTCTCTCTCTCTCTCTCTCTCTCTCTCCACGCTTTCGTTCTCTCTTTCAAATGAAATGGTCTATGGATATGCAGGGGTTGGGGAACAACAGCGGAGATTACCGAGGCCTCTGCTGGACGCTTAGGGATGGCTACGGTATCCCCACCGTGGTGGCGAAGGTCTCCCGATTGGACTGGTTTCGAAATGCCGCTGGTCTTCTGGACTCCAACTATTGGAGAGGAACTCTACGTCCAAAGCCCGTTCTTGATTGGTATTTCCTTTTACCCATTTCCATGCTTCTTATAGGCTCTCTAAGCATTCCTCTCGGCTCCAAATGCCATGATTGAAGTCAATTAATGATTTAGGTATCTGGAAAGAGTTGCTGAGGCGGTTTCCGAAGCCAGAAAGCTTTGTCCGCAAGGTAAAACTTTTTCTGATACTTATTTGTGAAGCTTTGATTCAGAGAGATGTGTTTTGATTAGATCTTGGTTCGCCCTGTTGCAGGACAACAAAATCGTCACGCTTTTGAACATATATCAATTGATGGGTTGTTTGCCTACAAGTTCGGTTTAACTATGTAGGAATTAGGAAATGTTGTAATCTCAAATTTAGTTAACCTTGAGACGGTTAAAACTTGAAACTTGTTTGGCATGACAACAGTTAATCTTGCTAAATTTTAATAAATTACTTAGCTATTTGTTTCTTATTTAAGATTTGTGAATGGGAGAAATATTGATATCTTTTAAATTCTGTGAATGATGAGGTTTAATAAATGCTGGTTTTAATAAATTATGGCGCTTAAACATGATTTATCAAAACAATTGTATTTAAAATTCGTAATTTTTTTTTGTAGGATTTAAGCTGAATTCGCATAAATCCTGCCTAAAATAGGATACCAAAAAACCCATTTAGATTTTGTTTTAGTTGGTTTATTGATTGGAGAGATTGCTTATTGGCATTATGTTCAGGAGGGAGCCTTGCATTGATAGGACACTCAGCTGGGGGATGGCTGGCGCGACTCTACATGGAAGAATTTGGAACGTCGGATATCTCTTTGCTGATCACCCTAGGGACCCCTCACCTGTATGATTCCATTATGATAGCATGTATGCCTCTCTTCGGTTACACATTAAGTGCTTACCTTTTGACATTGCAAATAACTAATTTGCAAAGAAACTTACTCATAATCAAATGGAAAAAAATTGTTTTAGAATATGTTGACCAAATTTGGTCATTTTGTGTCTCAAAATTGTTGGATTTATTTTGCGGTGAGTGCAATATATGAATAATCAATTACAATATGTATTGCAGTCATCTCAAAATAAATTCAATGAATTTGAAAATCTTCTTGACTAGAAAAAAATGTCAAAGAATTGTGACCCTTTTTTCCCTATTTTAAATGTAGTCCTACCAATTGAAATAGAGTGTAGTAGTGATAACTTTTGTTTTTGCCATTAATATGCTATGCTCATTTTGCGTCAAAGGATCTTTTGTCTTGGAATGATTTATTCATGCATTTATGGCTTAAAGAATGGTCAGGGATGCTTTGTTTGTTATTATCTCAGGCATTAAATGCCTTCTTTCTAAGCAATCAGGAACAAAATGGGTTGCATGCTAAACGTATTTCCTGTATTTGTCTATTCTATGTTATTCAAAGAGATATGATCAATTACGTCACAGTGGTTTATTTGCAAATCAATGCCCTATTATATTTCATATAAACTAAATGTTTTAGACAATCATGATCCATTTTATTTCTTCCTTTGCTATGAAGTTGTTGCGGATCTATAGTTTATGATTTTGATGATAGCAAACATTCCTTATTTCTCTACGATTGTCTTATGTGCTAACGTTTCAGCCTTTCAGGTTCACACGATCAGACTACAATTTGGAACCAGCTCAAGATTGGGTAGACTAGGTCTGAGTCAGTTTGTAATCTTTTTCTTTTCTTAAGTCTGTTGTATTTGATGTGAGACCTATTGTTTTGTAACTTGGAAGATTTCCTGTTGTTCCCTATAAGATTTATATTTTTGGTAATATCGTCCGGGACGATATTTATATCGTCCTGGACGATCTGTCAAAAAATAGAAACCCTAATTAGGGCATCCTCATTAAGGCAGTCGTCATTAGCAGATCGGCATGGACGATACCTGTATCGGCCAGGACGATACCTGTATCAGCCAGGACGATAGTCTAAATTCAGAAAGAATCAACCGCCATAATCAGTTTAGGAATTCTTTGTTTTAAGAAATCGGCAAGGACGATATGTATATCGTCCAGGCCGATCTAACTCAATTATGCCTAAATTGAGCTGGTATCTTTGGAAAACATTAATGGTTGATTGATACGATCACATCGTCCGGGACGATGTCCTAGACGATCTACATCGGACAGCTCAAATTCAGGGCTATGATCAGGACGATTGAAATCGGTTTTAAACTAATCGGCCTGGACGATCGTGATATCATCCAGGACGATGTAACCAATTTTCTTCTGATCGTCCCAAATCGTCCCGGACTGATGAGCTGAATTTGTACTGATCGGTCAGGACGATATACCTATCGTCCTGAACGATAATGTCGGCAACTTGCATTAATGAGCTTGTTTTGAGCTTTTCTATTTAAGCTTGGCATGACACTTTGTAAGTGTCTTTGGCAGCCATTGTAGCTTCGTTCTTGTGGGGGAAACTTGAAGAGAGAGCTTGAAAGGGAGAGAAGAAAGGGTGGAGTTTGAGAGGGAGAAGATCCTGTGAGGGGGAGGAACTCAAGGGAGTGTGGTGGGGGATCCACACAGTTGCTCCGGCGAACTCGCACCTTAGTACCATCGGATTCAAGGCTTGTCTCGAGGTAAGTTCACCAAAGAAGATCTCCTTGGTGTCAAAGGACCCGGCGACTCCGCTGCACCGTGGAAGGTAAAAGTGATTTTGTAAGGGCTTCTCCGCCTAACTGTGGGGGCTAAAGGAGAGACACTTGTTTTAGTGCAATACTTGGAGGGTGCCTCCTAGGAGTGGACGTAGGTCAAGGTTTGACCGAACCACTATAAATCCGGTGTGTTCTTTTCTTATTATTGCTTCCGCATTTATTTAATTTCCGCACTTTGTTTGTGGTGATTTGGTTTGTGATTTTATTTCTTTGTGTAAAGAATTTTTATTATCCAATTCACCTCTCTCTTTGTTAGCCTTGAGCCAGTTCTATAGGGCTTAACATCCCTAACGAACTCTCAGAAGTTACTATTGAAAATCATTAAATTTATCAAATTATAAAATTTCATGATAAGAATCAATGTGTAATTACGTTTCGTACTCACATGTTTGAATAAACTCCAACTCTATTTATAATTCGACAAATCACATGTTAGGTTATGTATTTTAGTTGCAAAACTTTATAAGTGTGGAGCTCCTTGGCCATAGATTAGCCACCAATCAACTATAAATAATGAAGAATTTAAGAACACTCATTATTATTTAAATATCAAATTATCATGCAATAATAATTATAAATTTACTAAAATATGTTACTTGGGGCTTGAATGGTTCTTTATACTTAGAATAATACTAAAAGTCCTTCACCCTAATGTATACACTCAATCATTACTAATTTCATTTTTTTCATCGACATCTTTAGCCAATCTTTCAATGCATGCGTTTAATTCATGAGATATTTCCTTGACTTTTACAATATTAGGGTTATTGAAAAATTATTTTGGATATGAAAAAGTGCAGTTGTATGCAAAAGTCAACGGAGTTACATTTTCCATCTTCTATCAATAATCACAAAAATTTATTTTGTATTTATCACTATCAATTGCTTTGTGTGTGTGTGTATCCCATTGGAGGTTTTTTCTTCCTCAATCAATCTAAGCTCCTTCAACAACTAGCCAATTATTTTGAGGGTTGTTATGTTTTCTTTGCATAAGGACCCAACATAAATTCCTTGCATGTAAACTTTTTTTCAAATGCAATTGTTGTTGATGAAAATATTGTAATGTCAAGAAAGTAATAGCAAAACGAGTCTTGAAAGGCCTTATTAGTGATATTTGATTTGTATATCTTCTCATGAAATCAAGCAATAGAGGTCTTGAATAAATGAACATATGCGCGCCCTTGTTTTCTCAATGTATTGTCGTGGTTTTTGAATCTTAAATATAACTTCCATTATTAAGTTAAAAAAATGAGCAATTGAAGAAGTCCAATAAAAATTGAGTATTTTATCCATTAATAAATTTTCTATAATAATATTTAAAATCATTCAATAATAAACTAGTAACATATAAAAATGTTTATAACTTAAACCAAATGGAAATTTACGGTGAGTGTAAAACTTGTAAAAGTTTACTGAAAAGCATTATCATTAATCACTTGAACTATACTATGTGGTCCACTCTCTTCAATAATTTTACTCAATAAATCAAATATCTTCACTAGATTATTTGAGTAACAACTGTCACCTATTGACTCTATGAATACAGTTTATTTTGGACAATTAACAAAAAGTCAGCTACTTTTTCTATTACGGGATATCTAAACATCAACTATAAGAAAACCATAAGAAAACAAACATACCTATGGCAATCTTCTTTATGGACTTGCAGTAGTTGTTGTATTTATTCCACCTTTCTTTAAGGGACCTGCACCTTATAATGGCTTGAAGGTTTCATCGTAGGACCAAATTATTCAAATGTCTCTACTATTGCAGGGAAGCTATTATACTTAATAACATTAAATGAAATATTAACATCATACATCCAATGAAAAAGTACTTGAATTTCTCTCTCTTATTTCCTTCATAGCGATATCCATCTCTTTCTTCATTTCACTTTTTCTTTGCTTCCCTTGGTTCATTAACTATTGAAGTCATTGAATTTTAACTCACACATTAGAATAAATTTTCTATCCAACATTGGTGGTTGTCACACCCCATTTTGACTCATCTCCTATCAACTATGAGGTGTATAGAGGTGAATACTCTAGTCAGACATATTTTACACCAACACACATTTTGACTTTATTAATCAAGATCAAGTAAGTGAAAATAGTCATGTTAGATCGTCCCAAAATATGCTCATCCTTTATTAAAGTTATCATATTCATTGATACCAAAGTATGCTCATCCTAGGTTATTAGTAATATACTTAATTAAATATTTAATTAAACTATCCTATAAGCTATCCCCCCCATCATCTAGTCAATTTACTGTTGCATCAAAATTTCTATTTTTGCTATGGTACAATAGTTTTGCTATAGGAAATTTTATTTAATTAGGAAATTAATTATAAAATATTGATATACTTATTTATTTAAAATACTTTTATATATCAAAATTATTGAAATAAAATATAGAATTCTTTAATTTTTTTTCGATGTTTTCCAGGATGTAGAAAAAATGTGATATAATTTTTAGGAAAAATTTTCATCTCAACTTTTTAAAATTTTTGGGTATTACAAATATTTAGTTACAATGAGATGAGAGTAGAGATCTATGGAAAATAGCTTCTGTATGAACTACAATTCCTAACAATGGTTTGAGCTAGGGAGTGTGCGAGAGCTGAGGTTGCGAGCTATGTGTGGAAGAGGGTGAGAGTTTTTTATGTGCCAAGATCGAGTGAGAAGGAGCAATCTACGGAGGAAGTCATGAGCTGAATATATGCTATGTTGGATCAACGAAGAGGAGTATGTTAGAGAGATGCATGGAGAGGTGGTGGAAGAGGACTTCGACAGCAACGGAAGGAGAGAGCTGTGGTTGTCTGAGTTGAGTAGAACAATACATCGTCCGAGTTTGCCATAATTGGTGGAGATGGAAGGTGATTGCGCTTTATAGTGAGAGAAGTAGAGAGGAGTGACGGGCTGTGCAGTCGAGTTAGTTGGCAGACAAAGGAGTGACGGGTTGTACAGTCGAAGTTGGTTGATAGGCAGAGGTGGGATGGGTTGAGCGGTTGAGATTCTTTTACACACCATTAGAGCAAACTTGGATTCTTGATCATCTGATTAGGAATACCAGAGAATCTTGTTCCTAATTCCATAACTTTGTTGAATGGAGATGAAACAAAGGACTCTCAATGCTGAGAGAGAAAGGCGTACAGGGTGCTATGTGATAAAGTTGTAAGAGAGACTAGATGACCATGAATTGAAAAAGAGGGTCCTAATCTGTAGCGTATAACTTCACTAATTTGAATTAATAAATCCTTACACTTCAGTTTAACTGGCAAGGAAGATCTCACATTGAATCTATTCCTTATGTCAACATATTATCAAGCCGAACAGCCCCCACAGGAAAGGTTATATTCCATTCTTTACTTTTTTTAACATTGTTATTGCCGTTGGATGCTGCATAATCGAATTTTAATATTTTTTTGGTTTTCCTTGCCGTTGTCTTTTGTGCCTTGTAATTATTAACAGGTAGAGCTGCGTAGATTTTGTTTCCTTTGTTGATTTCCATGTAAATTGCAATGGTGCAAACATGAGAGAATGGAATACAGTCAGAAACATTATAGCAATTTAGAAACTATTCCATATATCTGTTTACTAAACTATTACACTGGGATATTTTTCAGGCCACCTCCAAAAGGTTTAGCAGGAGTGATTGATCAAACCAGGGGCCTTTTGGACTATGTTGAAAAGCATTGCGCACCAGCAGTCTATACATCAGAACTGAAATATATCTGTATTGCTGGAAGGTAATCTTCTATAAGACTGCTTAACCTTACGAGAGGTACTAACTGGTAAATAAACAGTTTATAAATGAACCACATATTCTCTTGAAATGTCATCTGTGTTATTTTCAAGGGCTCCCCGTAAGCTTAATGTTCTAACACCCAACGTTTAAGGTTAATGTCTCCCCCACCCCCCACCCCACCCCCAACAACAAAAAAAAAAAGATTTTTTTTTGAATTTAATCTCTCTCTCTATCTCTCTCTCTCTCTCTCTCTCATAAGGTTAAGAGAGAGAGAGAGAGAGAGAGAGAGAGAGAGATTAAATTTCAAAACAAATTTGACTATCTGCTGTTGAAAAGTAACATGAATTTTGCACCAACAATAAATCTCCAAATTAGTTATGGATTAAGAATTTTGAAGTTTAACTCAAAAGATTTTCTAAGTAACAAATATCAGGGATAATGAGAGTAACACCTGATCAAAATAAAATAGTTGAAGAAACTTTAGTGTTAAGGTTATATACAACAAAGGGATGAAGATTCAACTTAAATTAAGTAGAAATATACAGACAAACACATGCAAGCATACGCTATATATATATATATAACATGGCTAGAAGTTGTTTATATAGAGGCATGATTGAGCAAACACCTTTTGTACCGTCTTAATTAAGGGTGATGACATTAATAAAAATATAAGATGTAATAAAAGGTAATGATTGCACATCTGAAAATTGTAGTGATTATAAGATGACACTAAGAAATCAATATTATTTTTGCAGCTTTTCTTAGATCTCCTCACCGAGAAATCTGCATTATGAGTAGCAAAGATAAGCTTGTATTTATGCTTTTATGGGATTCAAAGAATGTAGCACCATAATCACTTGGATGTACGATGGCCAAGTAATTACTTGAAGTACATTCAAGCATTGCTTTCTATAAACCATTCAGAATTCTTAAGGGAGATATGCTTGAAGCTTATGAAGTTGTTAGCCTTTTTGCTTCTAGAAAATTCTTCATGCAAACCTTTCCGGTTTTCTTGACATTCTTATAGGGACCTTATATCAGAAACTCAGCTTCCCATTCTTGTGACATTGAATCACACCCTTAATTAGACTAATCTTTACAAACACATGGTCACCAACATCAAATTCTATTGTTTGATGCTTGGCATTTTAACACTTTTTTTGTCTATTTTGTATTGCTCTCAATTTATCATGAATAAGTCCAATCTTGTTAGAGGCCTCATCTATGGGATTTGAACCAATCAACCTTCTCTCTTAGGTTCAGTCCAATGTTGGGGTGTTATACTATTTTTTCTATGTAGTATCAAATTTGGTAATATTTAAATATTTAAATGAAAATTATTGCTAAATATTTAAATATTTAAATGAAAAATACTGTTATAGGCAAACTCTATTAGAGGCTTCTTAGCCTCCACCAAAGTGAAGGACACATGGCCTACTATATCTTTTAGAATTTGAACAATTCATTATGTCTGATCATTGACTTGAGGATGAAATGAGGTATTGAATGTCAAGTTTGTACCTAAGATTTCTTATGCTTCTCAGATCGCCAAGCAATTGTACAATCTCATGAACATAAATTTTGGCCAGGCTCACAATAGAATTAGTTTGCTCAATCGATTGAAATTGAGTTGACTTGGTCAATCTTTTAACAATGACTCATAGAATATCATGTCCTTACCTTAAAATAAGAATAGATATTACATAAATGTGATGTTGAAGGATAAATTTGGAAAGGCTAAATATATTCACTGTCCCTCTAGCTCTTTATATGACATATTAATAGATAAATTTATGAAACTTTACTCAACCGACAATTATTATATTCTGAGGTTTTCAAAGTTTATGGTTGAAGACAAACACTTACTAAGAGTAAATTGCATGTTATTAACATGGATTATGCTCATAAATTCTCTGTATCTATCTTTTGTTACTAAAACTTGTATGGAACATCCATCCAAAATATCAACAATCTTAGTGAAATTGCCTGAGCTGCTTTTGAAATATGCACTTAAAAATATTGATCCTCATGTCTTGTATTATTTGAAATGTAGATTTGTATCATTTGAAATGCCTGTGCTGCTTTTGAAAATACCCACTTAAAAATGTAGATTTAGAGAGGAACCTTTGTATGCTGTTCTATTGATGAAAGAATGCAAGTATCTACTTAAATATTTCCTATTCCATGTGAACTTTGCATTTAAAGGAATTTGATAGTATTTTGACAGGTATATTCAGGGAGCACGCTTTCTTAGTAACCCCAATTCAGATATTATAGATCATATTGATAATAACAAAGGAGCTTCTGAACTAGTCATCACAGAGAGAATAGTTGGATCTGCTCCAGTTGCCCCTACTATGAGGACTCGCTTCATTGGCCAGGGTTATAAGCAGGCAAAGACTACTTATATTTGGTTGCTTCTAAGCTTAGTTTAGTAAATTCATTTTTATATCCTATTATATATGCTTGAGTAAATTTTTCAAAAGTTCTTTTGTTTTGTTGTGTGCTCGTATACGTATGGATAATGCTTGTGTTTAGCCTAACAAAGATGTAATTTGGTTTATAGAGCCAGGCTTGTCATCACTTTGGGGCTCTTTCTAAGTACCAGGTTAGATGAATATGCCAAATTAGGAGTGATTAAGCTAGCTATGTAGGCATTACAAGTCAAGTGAGCTGCTTTGATTTGTCTTACTATTTGGTTCCGGTGTTGAACGTTCCTTCACCTCAAATCCATCCGACATTAGCCAATTCAATCACTCTAGAGATTTGGTGACATGTGCAACTCAAATCATTTCGCTTGAGAGGGTGGGTTTTTGCACCTATATCAATTCCCCCTGGTTTTAAATCCACTTTTTGAAGAAGGGTAAAGGGGTTTGAAATGAAGCATATGTGAACTTGAACTCTGAATAAGTCAGCATGAATTTGCATTTTTTTCCCAAATCATTGTGTGGTGCACAACTTTGTCCAATGGTCATTTATCTGGAACCAGTGGTCATTTTACCCATGTAAATATGATGCTGGCATTCCTTGCATGGTTAGTTAAGAAACTATGTTATTTCTTCTTTGGCTTCTTCATGCATTCATGTTTTTTGGTGTGCTCCTTCACTGCAAACTTGTAAGAGAGAAGGTGTGGAGGATGTAATTTCAGCCTTATAAATGTTGCTGGCAGGTATCCGTTATTCCTTGCTTCTCATTTCCTCCTTATTGGTTCTTTTAGTTCTGACTTCTGCCACTTTCTTCTTTTGGATTGAGTTTGAAGAAGTTGTAGATGTGACTGATTGTCATTTAAATAGTTTATTAGTAGATTTCATTAGATATTAGTAAAATATTTCAAATGAAGGGTTGGGGTCCTATTTTAGTGAAATACCAAGTACCTTTTAATAAGAGTATAAATTTCTTAAATTCTTAGAAACAATAAAGATGAGTGCAATACTAGAGTTAGTTGATTATCTATATATTGCACTTTTCTTAAAGCAAATCTAAATATTTTAAAACCTATCATTACTAAATTTTGGATAGGATATCCTAACCTTTCTCACATAACAAAAATCCAAATAACTAGGAAAAAAATTCAGTGAGGATATCCTATCCAATTTTTGGTGACTTCAAAATTCTTTGGATTTATTTTGGGAATATGGTGTAACACAAATTAATTGATTATCAATATATTGCACTTACCTCAAAATAAATTCAAGAGTTTTAGAACTCTTACTAACCAAATTTTAATCTTGATATCCTAACTCAAATTTTTGTCCTTGTTACAACAACAAGAGCATCAAGCTTTTGTCCCACTACGTGATGTCGGCTACATGAATCCTTTTTCTCTATCGTGTTCTGTTAAAAATCAAATTCTCATTTAAATCTAATAAAGAAAGATCATTTCTAATATTTTCTAACCAAGTCTTTTAGATCTATCTCTACATTTCTTAACATAAGTAGAGATTTTTGTCCTTATTAATGTATGAAATATCATTTTTCTTCTGTTTATGAGCAACCAAACAGACTTGCAGAGTCTTGAACCAACACATGTAACTATTCCTTTTTAAGTTTTCTCAACTTGATACAATTACCACTTGCAGGTGTGTGGGAAGGCAGATGTCTGGGGAGATGGAGTTGTTCCCGAGATCTCGGCGCACCTCGACGGCGCGCTCAATATAAGCTTGGATGGAGTTTATCACTCTCCAGTTGGTTCAGATGACACACAAAGACCTTGGTATGGATCCCCTTCAGTTGTCCAGAAATGGATCAATCACCTTCTGAATTGACATCACAAACAAGCTTAGAAGCAGATTCTCCTCTTCCTTACCTGAGAGTCTAAGGCTTCGTTTGGGACAACTTTCTTGTTGTTTCTTAAAGCAATTTTCTATAATTTTTATACTAAAAAACTGCTTTAAGAAGCAACAAAAAAGCCATCCCAAACAAAGCCGAAATCTGCAACTTCTCTTCAGTGCAGTTACAGGGGCTTGCTTAGATTGTTTCAACCTAATTGCTCTCTCATTTAGAAATGAAGTATAAGGGAGATCTTAGGGATAGGGCTGTCAAAAAAGCTCATTGTATCAGAAGAGCTCGAGTTCGACTTGACTTCTCTTTATGAAAACGAGCCGAGCTTAAATATATATTTTGATCTTATCTATCGAATGATTGAACATCTAATTGTGTTCGACTTGTTAATTATTTGTATAGGAGCGACATATATGTGATTGATTGTTCTTATAAACAAGCTTATGAATCTCTATGATTCAAAACATTTATATGTTGTTGATGGAGTGTCTGTAGTAGCCATTGGTGAATGTATTATGAACACTTGCTAATTATGACCATTCAATTTATTTTGGATGGCTGAGATTAATCAATGATTGTTTTAAAGAAAATCAAACTATATGTTCTTTGGGGAGAGTGGGAGTTTCCAACTCTTTCCTCGTCTTCCTTGGAGGTGACTTTTGTGCGGCCTTGGGACTCATTGGTGGTCCCTCCACCATATACTCGTCCCTTTCCTTCTTGCTTGAGGTGGAGCTCCCTCATCTGGGGGAGAAATTATTCTGTGCGGACGGTGAACGTCATCTGAAGACCAATCAGAATGAGTCATGTCGGTACCGCAGCTCGGTACCGCTTGGTATTACTGGCGTGACATATTTTGGTTGATCTTCAGATGTAGCACTGCGTTCGGTGTCCGTACAGAATAATTTCTACGTCTTCTCTTTTTGGGGAAGGAACTACCTAGCATATCCTTTGCACGCAAAGAACATATGTTAGAGCAAATGAAATGCTTATAAAATTTTATAAAAGAGAATAATCACAAGCTTAAGAATATGTGAAGATTTTTTTTTGGTGAAAATTGAAAGAGAAAAAGAGAATATTTTGAATAAGAGAGATAATAAAGAATGCACGGGGAGGAATAAAGATTTTATAAAAGAAATACATGAAAAGTTTAGATTTGGGATACTAAGTATAAAATTTAAGTTAAAAAAAAAAATGTACCACGTGTAAGTTGTGCCACGTAGCAACCAATTAGGAGTGCAAATGAGTCTAGTCAAGTTTGAGTTAGGAGATGTTCAAGTCGAGCTCAACTGTCAAATATCGAGCTTGAGCTCGAGTGGAGCTCAAAATTTGAGCTCGAGCTCGAGTCGGGCTCAAAATTCGAGCTCATCCCACTATAAACGAGCTCAAGCCGGCTCATGAGACTTGATGGGATTTTTTAAATATTATTAATTATTTTAACTATTTAAATATTTAATTTTTTATTAAATATTTTAAACATTTATTATTAATTTTAAATCTTAAATGTTACTTTTATTTTTATATTATTAAATATTTATAATTATTATTATTTAAAATTTTAAATTTAACAAATAAAATAAAATTATTTAAAAAATAGTAATAATTATTCGAGTGGCTCGTGAGCCCATAAACGAATCGAATTCGAGCAGACTCACTTACACCCTCCAACCAATCACTTTGTTACATGCTGTAGCAATTTGATTTGGCTGCAAATTTTTTTTTTTTTGGAAAATGCAATTTTTTTTTTAACTTAACGTTTGAGTATAGTTTAAACTAAATATTAAAAAAAAAAAATTGCGACCTACAGTGTTAAAATTTCGATGATGATAGCGCGAATCTTAAACTAATCAAACGGCCAAAAAGGTTGCGTATTGTTACCTAAACCACTGCGGTGGATGCCTCGCCTCTTCTATTCCATTGCCACTCGCCGTGCCTCCTTATCCTTTAAATCATCCGGGCTCCTCCTTTCCCCCGTGGCCGTACCCCTTCATCTCCTCTGGTATTTTCTCTCTCTCTCTCTCTCCATTTAATCAGCGAGAAGAAGAAGAAGAAGACTTGCTGCGTTTCTGAAGCGCTTGAACGGAGGCAGCTGATGGCGTGCTTGGTGCCGCAGTTCAAGTGTCCTGCCTCCTCGGACGCCAATTCAAGAATTTTTCACCATAGCCTTCACTGTAATCCATTCTACTTCTCCACTCCGCAATTCTCCATCATTTATTTTTAATTTAATCTTCTTTCCTTCAAAATTGAAACTTTTAGAGAAAGAAAGAGAGACCCTTTTCTTAAAATTTTGAAAAATGACCATAACTATGGAGTTTGTTAAACTCGCCGAGTAATGGGACCTCTAATGTAGGGTTTTCAACTGTTGAGATGTGGGAAGGATATGAGAAAGATATGTGTTTGAGATTCTTTCTTTTTGCATTCTACGAATATATCAACTTGCTACAAATAAGTTTCCAATTATTTCAAATGCATGGACGTGTGTTTTAGGGATTGTTCAATTTAGTGTTATTTAGGAGACATTGTTATGAACAATCTGTATGTCAATTTAGTGTATTTTGTTCAATTTTATCTGCTAAATGCAATGTGTTTGATTTAAGGGGTTGTTTGGTATCCTATTTTAGGCTGAATTTTAGCAAGATTTAGTAAAATTCTTCCAGTCAGAAGTTGGGGGACTTTAAATCCTATCGTTTTGATAGATGTCATTTTAGCTCCGTTATTAGTTAAATTCCAGATTTGTTTTATCTTACTATTCACTGAATTTAACGCATATAAGGTTCTTCCCTCTCACAAATCTTAAATCCTAACTCAAACAGCAAAATGATTTATCATGATTTAGCAAGATTTAAAGGTTGTCTTGCCAAAGAGTTTTCAGGTTTTAATACTCTCAGGGGCTGTTTGGTAGCACCCAAGATTTGATTTAAGTATGATTTTGTAAATCCGCTAAATCCAGATTTCGAAAATCCTAAGGGGCCTAAATCCTGAAAATTGTTTGGTAACAGTCATGAAAAATCCTATGAAACCCTGTGTGACTATTTGGCTATAGAACAGATAATCAGCGGACCTTTCCTCTCGAGTCAACTGATTTCATAAATCCGGCAAAAAACAGGATTTCGGAAATCCGGGATTTAGCACGATTTTGATCTACTGTGCCTTTCATTTGCTGTGAGATTTGGTTTTACTAAGTTTGGATTTACAAGATTTATATAATCCTAATGGTGTTAAATCTTAATTGTAGCAAAACAAAGCTTACTGTTCAAATGGCCTATGATATGCAGATATCACCCAACTGGATGATTTCTTGATGCCGGCTAAATGTAACTGAAGTATTCATTATTTAATGATGTTAGCAAGCCAAACAAGTAACAATTACTAAATGCAAATATCATCGAATCAAATCGCCCCATAGTTTTATCTATTTACTTTTTACAGTTGTTTTCTTCCAATAAGCTTATTCTCTTTTTATTCTCCAATATTATGACCTCAGGAGGCCGGAACTTCATTTTGTGAAATATACTTCAACTTTTTTGCTTTATGAAGAAGATCTCCGGAGATTTTTATCTTAAGAATAAATAAATCTGATTTCTCTTTTTGTTTTTCATCTACTACAGAGAATTATAATTTGTTTAAGGAGCATGTGAAAGTTTTGTTGCATAGGAGTTTTAGACTTGTTGTATTTGAGGATTTGCTTATCTATAATGCTAACAAGACAACAAGAATTTTTTTTTTGTCCTCTAAATATGCAAAGTTGCTTCCTCATTGATAGAGTGTTATCATTAGTTTTGCAATGTATTCATTGATAATTTTTTTTTATCAGCCACATCTGCTGCGAATGCTAGAATCCTTGTACGATTTGAGACTCATTGTACTGCATCCCAAATGACAGCGGTCATTGAGAAGCTCCACATGCCAACCATGGAGGCTCATCCATTCTCATTAACTTGTATGAGTCCCTTGACATATGTTGGTGCTGTTGGTCCTCCAGAAAATGTGAGTATCATCATATCGTTTGTGAAGTAGTTCTTGAATATGGAAAAGGTAAAGTTTTTAAAAGAAACTCTATATATATTAAAACTAAGGGGACCAATAGTGAAAAAATTGAGACTAGGCTTAGTCACTCGTTGAACAGGCGACTAACCTTGCCTTGTCTGCAAATTTGGTTGACATGGCAAACCAAGTCACTCGATCAACCGGAGATTGGTTTTTATTTTTATTTTTGTTGTTGGTTTCCTATTTATGCAATTGAATTTAAACTAAATTTGAGATTATAAATACATTTATAATTTTTACACAAATTTATTTAACTTTCTGTTTGAGTGATTCCCAGTTGTTTTTTATTTTAAATGTCAGTTTTTAATGAAAGAAATTTTATATTTTCTTTAATATCTGCTCAAATAGTGGGATAAATGTTTGATGTTATTATTGTTGTTTAAGAATATCTATTTTTGTAGAAATTTAACTATATTTCAATCGTATCAGAATAAATTTGCCTAAAAATATAATTCAAGCTTATGGTAGTAAAGAATTATAATTTCAAAGCTACAAACAGTCTTCATGATATTATGTGAATCACTCTAGTAGAAAATTGAAATAAATTAATGTAAATCATATATATATATATATTTTCAGCACGATTTTGAGGATTCACCGGGTATTAGGTATTTTTTCGTTTCTTTTCTTTGGGTATTATACGTTAGTCAACAGAAACTTAGAAAATGTCAGGTTCAAAGATGAAAAATGTTATTCAGGATACAACTAATGTAAAAAAGTACGTTAAGTCTCTTGTACTAGTTATTGTAAATGATTCAGATTTACAAAAACAAAATTTTCATGTAAATCATGGTTTCATGGATAAGTTTCGAAAACCCAAGTTCAAGATGGATTGCTGGAGAGCTTAGAAATATGGGTTATGTTTATTTTTATTTATTTATTTTTGTCCATTCTTCTTGTTTTCGTAAAGGGCTTCCATGTTGATGTAATTTTAATCACTCAAAACTTACAAGTGGCAGCTTTCTTAAAGGACAATAGTGTAATACTGCAATTCCTGACAAATATCACCTCTTAATTTAGATAAATTATTATGTGCAGACACTGGACGTCATCCGAAGGCTAACCAGAACGCGTCACGTTACTTTTTTGCTTGGTATCAGTGCTGGGTACCAGGTGATATGACACGTCTGGTTGGCCTCCAGACCGTCCGGTATCCACACAGAATAATTTCTCCTTACGTTAACATGATACTGTTTTACTGCTCATTTATTTAAGCAAAAACCATACTAAAGTGCTAGTTGGCAAAATCTTGTATTTTTGGGTGCCTTTTTAAACTTACTGATTGATATACTTTATCATATAAGTTTCTACTTGTTTATTTTACGATCAAGTTCATGGGAAAAAAATATTCTTCTCTTTGGTTCAAGAAAGCAATCTCTGAAGTCTTCTTTTACCATAAATATCTTGCATTCATTATCCTTTCATGAAAATGGAAGGATATGACAGCCAACTAAATGTGCTAATCTCTTAGGCTTTTACATCCTTTTTATATTAAAATTTTTACCTTGGCATTTTTGTCTAGAAAATCTTTGAAGCAAATTTAACTAGAGAAGAAATCCTCACGAGTGAAGAGGCAGTGATAGCAGCAGCTGCTGCCGAGGCAATTACTCTTGCAAAAGCAGCACTTAAATTTGCCAAAGCAGCAGCTCTGTTGCTCCAAAGCAGCCCATCTTTGAAATATGGCAAAACAAATGAGCAGGCTTCTGGTGAAGAAAAACTTAGGCCTGACGGTGTCAAACGATCCGTATCCAAGAAGATCAGCCGGGTTAGTCATTCTGTTACAGAGGCAGAAACCGAACCGAAGGAACGGAATTTGACATGGCATCAATCTGACTCGCAACGTACATGTATCTCTAATTTTGAGACCGATGAACTTGATGCGAGGGAAAATATAACTGTGAGATCGTTGCGTCATATAGAGAGAAGGGTCAGAAGAGAAAAGATAGAAGAGAAGGCCGCTGCTAGTGTTATTTCTACTAAGTTGTGGTCACCTGGGAAAAAGAAGCGCGCTGGATTTCATGAAGTTGATTATTCTGATCCCCTTCGCTACCTTAGGGGCATGACAAGTACAGCAAAGCTTCTCACTGCTTCTGAAGAGCAACAGTTATCAGAAGGAATTCAGGTGCAGTACTTTGTGCATCTATACATATTGGGATTGATGGCTCATTTACTATCATAGATATTGAGACATGAAAAATATATTGTGTAGCTTGAAATGTTGGTTAAAATTCATATTCATACTAGCATGAGAGGAATTTTGATATTGTGTTTCCTTTAAGTTTTTTTGGTATTGCCATATATGGAAAGAGGGAAAATGATAGTATTAATTTTTAATTGGCGACACATGTAGCAATTTGGGCGTTCTACTTCTTTTCCTATTTTCATGTTCAACTTTCTTCAATAAGTACCATGCAGCATTCCTGTGAAAATGTCTAGACATTTATTTTTGAGCTTAATAATAAAATGAACAGGTATAGTTGGTAATGTGGCATTGTTGATCTGAATTTTGAAAATCTATAATTCCCTTACCCTCTTTTAATATGCATTAAACCATTTTGTTTGGTTTAAGCATTAAATGCTAACTCTATAGAGCATAAATGAAGTGTTGCACATCATATATCATTTGTATGTAGAGAGAGAGAGAGAGAGAGACAGAGAGAGAGAGACTTAACTACTAATAAAATCAACTGAAATTTACATCAACACCACTTCTTGCAAGATAAAACTCACTGAAAATTAATGTTTTATCTCATTGATGAATATGATGCAGGACATGCTAAAGTTAGAAAGAATTCAAGATGAGCTTGCAGAAAGAATTAGCGATGAGCCAACATTTGCACAATGGGCAACTGCAGCTGGACTTGACAAGAAGGCCTTGAAGAAACGCTTAAACCATGGAAGACAATGCAAGGACAAGATGATCAAAAGTAACATACGACTTGTTATCTCCATTGCTAAAAATTTTCAAAGTGCAGGAATGAGCCTCCAGGATCTTGTTCAGGTCCTTTAATTACCTCACCTCATGACAGGATGATGACATTGGTGCTTGTAGACTATATCTTGGTGTTGACATTGAATCTTATTTGCAGGAAGGTTGTCGAGGTCTATTAAGAGGTGCTGAAAAATTTGATGCTTCAAAGGGATATAAATTTTCTACTTACGCGCATTGGTGGATCAGACAATCTGTTCGAAAGTCTCTTTCTGAGCAATCTAGGACAATAAGATTACCAGTAAGTTCAACCCTAGTAAATCTCTATGAATAAATTAAACTAGCATTATGAGTGCCAACCTCTTCATTAAATTCTTGTTAATTTCTCAAAACAATTTTAAATGTGATGCATATCTAGCAAATGATGATAAATAGGTAGCTTTTGGTTTGCATTTCGGAAAAACTAAAATCTTTGATGTGGAGTATGCTAAAGTTGGTGGGAAAAAAATAGTTTTGGAATTTTCATTTAAATTTACTTTATGGTACAACACAATTATCTTTGAACTGCGAGCCAGTTTTTTTTATTTTCCAGGGCAATCTTATTTTTCATAATAATGAATTGCCTAGTAAAGTTGGATATATGATTTGCAATTCGATGAAAATATCTTTTAGTTCCGGAAAGGCTAAACGTAACTCAGGATGTCTCTATCCTAGTTTTTTTTTTTCTGTACTATATATAATGCAAACCCAAAAGAACCTTAATGCGCGTTCATTGTGGATTTACCTTTAATTGTTATGGTTCACGTGATGTAGCTTTTATCATGAAATGACATAATATTACATAACAAGTAATCAGTGAGCAGATTGCGTTGAAAAGTTGAGAAGAGTATCACCAGATCGATAATTTCATCAGGCTATTATGCAGACCAAGAAAATCAGAGCTTCAATATTTTGTGCCCACTTATAAAGATGAGCTATTGTTGATTTCCTTAGAAGTTCCAAAACTTCGATATTAGATCAGAGTTGCAGCATAAAATTGGTTGACTTGATCTATAGTCCTTGGATGGGGATTGATGTTTAGATCTTGGGGGTGGCCATTGTTTGATAGGTCTCCATCTGAGCCAAAACTCCCTTCATGTCTGTTAAAATAATAAAAATTCCCCCCAGGGTGGGCATGTAATTACATACAATGGATCCATAATTATGGCTCTCATGTATACTCGTGGACCAGACCAAGCCTATTCAAGCTAATTAACTAGTGGGCATCACCCATACTTGACAATAGCAAATATCACATCATAGTACAAAGGTTTTGTGTAGCTATAGCATAGTGTATGGTGTAGCACGCTATTTTAATCATAGCTCAAACATTAAAAGATTATGGATAAAGATGCAGCTTGATATGCATGAACATTTATGAACAATAGCTAAATTCAAAATAAACTTTCATGGTAATAAAAATAATGTACACACGCACACCACGCTTATAATGTTAAATATTTATACTTAGGCTTGTGCTCAATCACTCAAAATTCAAAATATTATAATTTTGTTTTCGAGTCTTATGTTTTTAAAATGTAAAATTAATCTGCTTAAGAATCATCATCATAAGCTAATATAGCCTAATCTTTTCATCATTATTATTATCTCTTAAGGGGCTATTTGATTTGATGAAAGGTGAGTTTAAGTATTCCAAATGTAAAAATTTTGGTGTTTGGTTTGATAAAAAATGAATGAGTAGAAAAATTTGGTAGTTACAAATTAACGCCAGAGTTTATTTTTTATATATTCAAAATTTACTTGTTTTTAGTCGAATTTCAAATTCATCATAAGCTGACTCCGCTCTCACCGCCGTTTACCAGCTGCACCTTCGTTGCTATTTTCTTGTTGCCACTGCTCACCACTGGCAGCCCAATGAGATTGTTCTCCACCATCGATCATCTGCTATTGTCATCTCGCCCCTACTGCTGTCACATACCGTCATCGGCTTCCATCATTATTGAATTTTACATTGCATTTACTTTACTTAAAAAAATCACTTTCATTTGTTTTACATTTATCTAAATAACTCCAAATATTTCAAATACATTGTATTCATTTTTCATTATATTCTAATTTACTTTGCATTTTTTAAGAAAACCAAATAGCCCCTAAATCATAATATTTTTCGTTACTCTCATCATCTACTTGTTTCTTTGCAAGAGTATCAAGCCTAGATGAAGATTCATTCTTGTTTCCTTTATATTGCTCTCGAATATCATCGTTTTTTTATAACACCTCTATCTTTTGCAATAGTGCTCGATATCATTGTCAAACACATCATTTAAAGTCACGCTATTGCCTGTTGAAAACATCATCCAAGCATAAGCTTAGATGAGGCTTATGCCTAATAAGATTTTTGGATGATCAAATAAACATGTACCTTTTGAAGTTTTAGCCTTTTGAGATTTTTGAAGAATTGGAGAAACATATACCTTTTAAAGCTTTTAGTCTTCCAAGATTTTCAAAGAACTAGAGAAACATGTTCGTTCTAAGGCTTTTGAATTTTGAGATTTTTGATTAAAAAAAAGGATGAAAATGGTCCTTTACTCTTTATGAAGGATTAAAATGATCCACAACTATATTAAAGGATAATTTTAGTCCCTCAACTTCTTAAAAAAGAATTAAAATAATCTCACAATGGGATTATTTTTATTCTTTTAAAAAAACTTGAGGAACCAACATGATCCTATAATATAATCAAGGATCAGATTGATCCTTCATAAAGAGTCAAGGGACCATTTTTGTCTTTCTCCCTTTTTGGATAGGTGATGACTTTTTTCAACGGCTTGCTCGTATGGAGTCTTTCTAGCAAAGAATATGTCTACTACTAGTTTCGCATCAAGGCTACCTCATGAGCAAGTCTCTCAAGGGACCCTCTTTGACATTTGCTCTCATAAGGTCTTTCTAGTGAGGACTATGTTCACTCTTAGCTTCTCATTGAGGCTACCTCATTAGTGTGCCTTTCAGGGCTTTTTTTTAGATGTAATGTAATTCATAAGAGGAAGATTTCATTAATAATTTGAATAAATACTTTTTTGAAAGATGTGTATATATATTCAATAGAAGTCAAAATGTGAATTCTTTTAGGAGCTGTTTGATTTGAAGTAAAATGAGTGTAATATATTTCGAGTATATGAGTTTTTAAAATATTAATTTATGGTATGAAGTAAAAGAAGTGCTGATTAAAGATTTGAAATATTTGAAATTCACCATCTTATTTAATTTTGGTGTTTTTTGTACTCATTAGATTTGGTTGATTTTCAATTACACTATAATTCTAACATTGTCACCACAGCTCATTGTTAGCAACTGCCTGCCGCCATCACTTGCCAACACACACAATCATTGTTGCTCGTCATTGTTGGCCACCAATTTTTAGTTGTCGCTGCCCACCTATGCTGGTGCCGTCATCCACCACCAACCACTAGTTGTCGCCGCCGCTTGTCGTCTTTGCCTGCCACTCTCCATTTGCAAGAGCCACTTCTGGCCACTGCATGTCGCCTCTTGTCTTTGCCTACCGTCAGTAGCCACTGTCGCTTTTGCAGTATTGTTGTGCTTTACTTTACATTCATCACTTTAAACCAAACAAAAAAGTAATTACTTATCTTTATTTTACACTCACTCAAATAACTCCGAACATTTCAAATACATTGCATTTCTTTTATATTATATTCTATTTAATTATGCATCATTTTAACCCAACCAAATGACCCCCTTTAGAAACTCTAATGAGTTTGACTTTTTTGAGTTGCTTTAGTGATGGAATCTTTTAGTGTTTAAGGGATGCCACTCATATTAAATATTCTAATATTTTTTTTTCTCCATGACTCTTGATTTTCCTCTATTTTGAGGCTTGTGATCTACGAGTTGTTCATATAAATAATGACTAGATAATTTTGACAAATCAGATGTTCAATCTTTTCTTTCAATTGTAAATATTTTTCTATTGAATGTTCTTTTGAACGTCAAAAACAATAATATTAAGAATTATTTTTACCATTTGATTTTTTTTGAAGTTTTGCCTGTAGATATTTGAAATTGTTTATCTTTATTAGGGTGTTAGACTTGAATGTTTTTAATAGTGTATAATTGGATGTGATGCAGGACTAAGTATGAGATGTTTTTAGTTCATTTGGATTTTGCACAACTTGTGATTAGAATAATCATAGAACAAAACTAATAGCACTTTAAAATGATGAGTCAAAACAAATAGGGGTCACACTCGCTTAGGCCAAATTACGTAGCAAGAGATTTGAACTCTTTTCAAATAAATCAAGAAAATAACACAATGACAAGTAGTAGTTTCAAAGAAATCCCTAGTCTAACAACGAGATTTAGAAAACATAAAGGTGCACTCAAATCCTACGTTAACTAAGCTTTAGTATGAGCAGTATGGAGTCCTCCTTCTTGATTGTGAACAAATCCAAGAGAAATTAGATTTAGGAAATATAAGGAAAGGAGAAAGAAAGAATCTTCGTCAAGTAGTGGTGGATATCTTCCACTCGATGCTCTTGAAGTGCTCGTCAATAGCTTCGACCAAGTAGATCAAGGTGTGCTCCAAGTAATCCTCGACGGTGTGATCAATCCTTGGATTCACGTCGAAGAAGGTAGATTGTAGGATGTTGACGAAACCGTCCTCGTCCCACGTTATTACATAATCAGTATCCGGATCCGCCATTCATGGAGAATTGAGTGTACAATCTCCTTAGCACTTGATAGGGCTCTTGACTTTAAGTGACGAGAAGAAGTTTCTCTTGCGATTGAAAGGAGGAAGAGCCAATTAGGAAATCTGAAATAAAATTCCAGGTTTTGTGTAAAGGTGGAGAATTAACGATGGAGAGGGAATTTGAGAGAGAAAGGGGGCTAGTATGGGAGGCTAGACCGGCGGTAATGAGGAGGAGGTAGGGGATTTCTTTCCAAAGCGTGAGACTTGATTTTTGGAAAGAAATAAGGAGGTATATGGGTATTTGAAATTTTCGGTCAAAGGGAATAAAGAGGATTTGAACTATTTCCAAAGGGTCACTTGGGTTTTGGAAATAATTCAAAAGGGGCTTTCATGAGGCCGGCAACATGCATGGACAAGGGGGAGTTAATGAGGGCAATTAAAGTTTCTTGACTTAGGTTTTGAATTTAGGAAAGGTTTATTTTAAATCCAATTGAATTTGTAATTTCAAATTAGATCCAAAATAGAAACTTTCCTAAAATAGATGAATTATTTTAGGAAGGATTTTGAAATTCAAATTCAAAGGAATTTAAACTCAAAATTATCCCATATTAAGTCACAACCAATTAGGAAACTCAAGAGGGAATAGAGGCTTGAATGTGGCCGACGGCTAAAGCCTATGGCCGGCGGTTTGGGCTCGGGTGGGAGCTTGGCCGTGGACTGGGAAGGGGGAATAGGGGTTCGGGCGTGGGCCCACACACGACAATTTCCCCTAAAGGGGTACAAATGGAAAAACCAAAATGACACTAAGCAAATAGAAAAATACATGAATAATAAAATAACATAAATGACTCAGAAATACAAAGACTCGATCGTGGACGTAGATCGGCGGCCACGCCTCTGATAAACCTTCCACGAGCTGATGTCCCCATCATTCTCCCGAGGTGGGAGAAAATTCGACTCCGTCGAGTAAGTATCTATGGTGTTCTCATAGATCTCTAGTTCATCCGGGGCAATCTGCTGCAACTCCTCGTGATCTAGCCACGTATTCTCTAACTCGGGCTTTCCTTTCCACCTGATCAAATACCTCCTTTGTCCTCCTTCTCTTGTGGATATGATCTCATCACTTAGGATTGCCTCCACTTGCTCTGCTATGGGAAATTTGGAGATATCTGGAAGTGGAGGTAGGTTTGGGATCTCACAAGGTGGGTTCACACAAAACTGTTTTATTAGTGGATTTGGGGGTTAAAACCAGGACCTTTATATGCACTAAGTCTTCTATGTTAAAAGAGGGATTTATATTGAAATGTGCAGGTAGATCTACTACATAGGCATTGTTGTTAATTTTCTTAAGTATTTTGAAAGGTCCAGCACTCTTTGCATGCAACTCAAATCAAAGTCCTTTGATTTGGCAAAAATTTGAATAACCTAAAGGGGGAAGAGAGGGGGCGGGTAAGGCTAGGCTGAATTTGGATTTAATTCTAAAGAAAGAGGTTTAATTTTGGAAAGTGAATTAAGTGGGTGGACCCTTGAGAATTTCAGTCAAGAGAGAGAGGGGACCAAGTGTCTAGGTGCAATGTATTTGTAATTGAAGCTTTAATTAATCAATCCATCATGATTTGATTGATTGAATTAAATAAGAATCTTTCCGAAAATAGGATAAAGAGAAGAAAAGATTTGAAATTTGGAGTTAAGGCTTTAATTAATCAATACTAGGGGTGTCAATTCGGGTCGGCGGGTCGGGTTCGGGTCGAACCCGAAACTGACCCGGCACTGTTCGGGTCAACCCGAACCCGACCCGATTTTAAAAACGGGTCAGGTTTCCGGACCCAAACTCGACCCGATTCGGGTCCGGGTCAACCCATCCCGACACGAATGACCCAAAGTGACCTAAAATTGCTAATTTTCGGGTCAAAATCGGGTTAATATTCGATTTTCGGGTCAAAATCGGGTAAAAAATGGGCCAATCTCGGGTTTTCGGGTCAAATATGAGTTTTCATGTCACTTTCGTGTCAATTTTGGGTTACTGGGTCAACCCGAACCCGACCCGATTTTTAAAACTGGTTGATTTGTTCAACCCGAACCCGACCCGTTTCAGGTTCGGGTTGACGCGAACCCGGATTTTTCCGTGTCGGGTTCGGGTCGTGTCAAAAATTGACATCCCTAATCAATACATCATGATTTGATTGAATGAATTAAATAAGAATCTTTACCAAAATATGATAAAGAAAAAAGGAAAGATTTGAAATTTGGAGTTAAGGCTTTAATTAATTAATCCATCATGATTTGATTGATTGAATTAAATAAGAATCTTTCATGAAATAGGCTTAAGAGAAAAAAAAAAAAGTAAAGATTTGAAATCTACAATTGATTTATTTCAAATTCAAATCCTTTCCAAAAATAAGTTGACTTAAATAAGAAAAGTGGTAAAGGAATTCCAATTAACTTGAAATTCAAATGGAGTTTAATTTAGGAAACTTTCCTAAAATAAATTTTATAATTTTAGGAAAGATTTTAAATTTCAAATTGAGTGAATTTGAATTCAAAATCTATCCAAAATTATGACAATCTAGAATAGGAAATAAATCCAAGAGAGGGTAAGGGCTAGGGGCCGATGGCTTGCTTGAGGTTTGGGTAAGGGAGCCGGCAGCTAGGTGGAGGTGACTTGGGGAGTTTTCGGTGGAAGGATTGTGGGGATAAAGGTGGCCGACGGCTTTGAGTGAGGAGGGGTTAGGCGTACAGTTGGGTCATTTCGGAAAAAGTAAAAATTTTTATGCGGCTTATGCTAAAGTTGGTGGGAAAAAAATAGTTTTGGAATTTTCATTTAAATTTACTTTATGGTAAAACACAATTATCTTTGAACTGCGAGCCAGTTTTTCCTATTTTCCATGGCACTCTTATTTTTCATATTAATTATTTCCTAGTAAAGTAGGATATGATTTGCAATTCGATGAAAATATCTTTTAGTTCCGGAAGGGCTAAACTTAACTCAGGATGTCTTTATCCTAGTTATTTTCTGTACTATATATAATGCAAACCCAACTCAAAAGAAACCTTAATGCGTGTTCATTGTGGATTTACCTTTAATCATTATGGTTCACATGATGTAGCATTTATCATGAAATGACATAATATTACATAACAAGTAATCAGTGAGCAGATTGCGTTGAAAATTTGAGAAGAGTATCACCAGATCGATAATTTCATCAAGCTATTATGCAGACCAAGAAAATCAGAGCTTCAATATTTTGTGCCCACTTATAAAGATGAGCTATTGTTGATTTCCTTAAAAGTTCCGAAACTTCGATATTAGATCAGAGTTGCAGCATAAAATTGGTTGACTTGATCTATAGTCCTTGGATGGGGATTGATGTTTAGATCTTGGGGGTGGCCATTGTTTTATAGGTCTCCATCTGAGCCAAAATTCCCTCCATGTCTGTTAAAAGAATAAAAATTCCCCCCAGGGTGGGCATGTAGTTACATACAATGGATCCATACTTATGGCTCTCATGTATACTCTTGGACCAGACCAAGCCTATTTCAAGCTAATTAACTGCTGGGCATCACCCATACTTGACAATAGCGAATATCACATCATAGTACAAAGGTCTCGTTTAGCTATATCATATGGTGTATGGTTTAGCATGCTATTTTAATTGTTGCTCGATCATTAAAAGATTATGGATAAAGATGCAGCTTGATATGCATGAACATTTACGAACAATAGCTAAATTAAAAATAAATTATCATGATAATAAAAATAATACACACACCACTCTTATAATGTTAAATGTTTATACTTAGGCTTGTGCTCAATCACTCAAAATTCAAAATATTATAATTTTGTTTGCAATTCTTGTGTTTTTGGAACAGTAAAATTAATCCGCTTAAGAATCATCATCATAAGCTAATATAGCCTAATCTTTTCATCATCATTATTATCTCTTAAGGGGCTATTTGATTTAATTAAAAGTGAGTTTAAGTATTCCAAATGTAAGAATTTTAGTTTTTGGTTTGATAAAAAAATGAATGCATAGCAAAATTTTGGTGAATTACAAATTTACTTTGGAGTTTATTTTTTTATGTATTCAAAATTTGCTCGTTTTTATTCGAATTTTAAATTCATCATAAGCCAACTCGGCTCTCACCGTCGTTTACCAACTGCACGCCATCGTCGTTATTTTCTTGTTGCCACTGCTCACCACTAGCCGCCCAACGAGATTGTTCACCACCATCGATCGGATGCTGGCGACATCCTGCCCCTGCTATTATCGCCCGCCGTCATC
This sequence comes from Dendrobium catenatum, assembly GCF_001605985.2. Classification (NCBI taxonomy): domain Eukaryota; kingdom Viridiplantae; phylum Streptophyta; class Magnoliopsida; order Asparagales; family Orchidaceae; genus Dendrobium; species Dendrobium catenatum. The sequence goes on from NW_021319234.1 coordinate 340,441, forward strand.
GGCCACTATCATTATTGAGTTTTACACTGCTTTCATTTTACTTCAAAAAAAATCACTTGCAATTTTTTTACATTCATCTAAATAATTTCAAATATTTCAAATACATTGTATTCATTTTTCTTTATATTCTAATTTACTTTGCATTCTTTCAGCACACTAAATAACCCCTAAATCATAATATTTTTCGTCGCTCTCATCATCTTCTTGTTTCTTTGCAAGAGTATTAAGCCTAGATGAAGCTTCATTTTTGTTTCCTTTAGATTGCTCTCGAATATTATAGTTTTTTTTATAAACACCTCTATATTTTGCAATAGTGCTCAATATCATTGTCAAACACATCATCTAGAGTCATGCTATTGCCTTTGCCTGTTGAAAACATCATCTAAGCATAAGCTTAGATGAGGCTTATGCCTATTAAGATTTTTGGATGATCAAATAAACATGTAGTCATGTACCTTTTGAAGTTTTAGCCTTTTGAGATTTTTGGAGAATGGGAGAAACATATACCTTTTAATGCTTTTAGGCTTCTGAGATTTTTGAAGAACTAGAGAAACATGTTCGTTCTAAGGCCTTTGACTTTTGAGATTTTTTGATAAAAAGGACCAAAATTGTCCCTTGACTCTTTATGAAGGATCAAAATGATCTACAACTATATTAAATGACAATTTTAATCTCTCAACTTCTTAAAGAAGAATCAAAATAACCCCACCATGGGATTATTTTTATTCCTTATAAAAAAACTTGAGGAACCAACATGATCCTATAATATAATTGGGGACCATTTTGGTCCTTCATAAAAAGTCAAGGGATCATTTTTTTCCTTTTCCCTTTTTAGATAAGTGATGACTTTTTTTAACAGCTTGCTCGTATGGAGTCTTTCTAGCAAAGACTATGTCTACTACTAGTTTCGCATCAAGGCTACCTCATAAGGATGTAGGCTACCTCATGAGCATGTCTCTCATGGGTTATGAGTGGAGACCCTATTTGACATTTGCTCTCATAAGGTCTTTCTAGTGAGGACCATGTTTACTACTAGCTTCCCATTAAGGCTACCTCATGGGTGTGCCTTTCAGGGATTTTTGTTAGATGTAATGTAATTCATAAGAGGAAAATTTCATTAATAATTTGAATAAATACTTATTTGAAAGATGTATATATATCTCCAATAGAAGTCAAAATTTGAATTATTTTAGGAGCTGTTTGGTTTGAAGTAAATTGAGTATAATGTATTTCAAATATAGGATTTTTTAAAATATTAATTTGTGGTCTGAAGTAAAAGAAATGTTAAAAATTTGAAATATTTGAAATTCATCATCTTGTTTAATTTTGGTGTATTTGGTAATCATTAGGTTTGGATGATTTTCAATTGCACTATAATTATAAAATTGTCACCGCAGCTCATTGTTAGCAACTGCCCGACGCCATCACCCACCAACACATGCCATCATTGTTGCTCATTATTGTTGGCCACCAATTGTCACTCGTCGCTGCCCACCTATGCTGGTGCCGTCATCCATCACCAACCACTAGTTGTCGCCGCTGCTTGTCGTCTTTGTTTGCCACTCACCATTTGCAACAACCACTGCTGGCCACTACTGTTGCCTCCTGTCTTTGCCTATCGTCGGTTGCCGCTATCGCTTTCGCACTGTTGTTGGGCTTTAATTCCATTCATTTACTTCAAACCAAACAAAAAAGTAATTACTTGCATTTATTTTACACTCATTTAAGCAACTCCTAACATTTCAAATATATTGTATTCCTTTTATATTGTTTTCTACTTTATTATGCATCATTCTTAACCCAACCAAATGCCCCCCTTTAGAAACTCTAATGAGTTCGACTTTTTTGAGTTGCTTCAGTGATGGAATCTTTCAGTGTATAAGGGATGCCACTCATATTCAATATTCTAATAATTTTTTTCCCCATGACTCTTGATTTTCTCTATTTTGAGGCTTGTGTTGCCGCTCATATAAATAATGACTAGATATTTTTGACAAATTAGATGTTCAATCTTTTCTTTCAATTGTAAATATTTTTCTATTGAATGCCCTTTTGAACGTCAAAAGCAATAATATTAGGAATTATTTTTACCATTTAATTTTTTTTGAAGTTTTGACCTTAGGTATTCGAAATTATTTTTCTTTATTAGGGTGTTAGACTTGAATGTATTTAATAGCATATAATTGGATGATTATGGCTAAATTTGATAAGTATAGTAGCTCTGGTCTCGTAATTGTTGCTTCTATTTTTTATTGAGGAGATTGATCAATTTCTTATGGTGAAGTCTCACATTTTTTTTATGATTGTTAGAATTGCTTTCGATGAGCGTCAATGGTCTCATCAATAGTTATTTGTACTTCTATCTGATGAATAAGATCAACATAGGAGAGAATTGTCTCATGCATGGATGAGACATAGAAAGGTCCGGTGCAGAGACCTCCAAGAAAAATATCTTGTAGTATCTATGGATCTACTCTCATAATTTGATGAGCTTTGAAAGAGAATATTTGAAAATACTCTTTAAGAGTATTGCCCTCATTTTGATGAATTTCAGAGGGATTGGAGGATTCTTTGATGATCTTTCAATGGGCATTAAAATATACAACAAAAAGCCCGGCTAGATTAGCAAAATTATAAATAGTTTGACCAGAGATAGTAGAATCATGTGCGAGCTTAACCCTTATGAGATGAAGAGAAGATATGGCAGAAGAATGCATTAGAAGCTTATTGAATGCGCATGATGGCCTGTAGTAGTCAATATGCTCGTAGGGGCTAGAAGTCCCATTATATTGATCAATGAAATATAACTCAAACCTTGTTGGAATATAATATTGGAGAATTGCATTAATTAGGGATGAAGATGCTTGAAAGCTACGATGAGAGGTAAATTAGTTTATTTACCTTAAAGGGAATTCCTCATGAACAAGTTGTCATAACTTATCTCTTATAACATTTTGAGGGGCATTAATAAAGTGATGTTGATGTAAGTTCTCTTGATTTGTGGAGGATTAAAGATTGACAGAGTGACATGGGAATGATAAATTGAATTAACAATGTGCAAGAGATCTTAATGAGATTGTGGTAACTATCACATGTGGAGGTATGCCTAAGTGGCATCAAATGCATCATTTCCAAACTATTGTTGATTTTATGGTCGGAGAAGTCCAACGTGTTGTTATAGTGCTCTTTGTTGTTTAGCCTGCTCTAAGAGTAAGAACATTTCAATTTGAAGTTCTTCCATCATACTCATAGAATCTTCTAAAGTGAGGCCTAGATGTCCTTCATCACCTAGATTGTGCCATATTTGATTGAGGGATTAATTGTAAACTGTTAAAAAAATATTTATAATATATTGGGAATGATTAACACATATAGGGCTAAATTGTTATATGTTAGAAAATTTCTAGTGGTAGAGCGTTTGATATGTTGGCCTTGTGCACAGACCCAACACGCACATATAGAAGTTATAAGAGATATTATAGTTTTTTATGCAGAGAACTCAAGAAGGGGAAAACCAGTGGACTTGACCTTATTGCAATACTCCACTATGTAATCATTGATACAAGAATCCACTATTCTTTACAATTGTAGAAGATGAGATTACACACAATTAGGAATAATAGTCAAATTCCCATTGTAGTTTTTACAAAAGTCAAATGTCCGCATGCAGATAGTTGAAATTGAATAACAACATTGGACGTTAGTAATTAGGTGATATTAGATGGATAACATAAGGTTGGTGACCGTAGTGGCAATCATTGATGATGGTTGTCGGTGAAGACCGTTGAGAAATGTAATAGAGTTCTTCAATTCTCTCAACTGCCAAACTCCTCTCGTATAGAAAATTAGGTCATATTTATAGCTTTTTAGAGGCTTACTTTGATACATATGTAAGAATCCAAAATTCTTCATTAAATGATTTATTGTTCTTTTTTATCACGAATTATTTATCTAGGATTTGAATGTCTTAATGATTTTGTTCTCATTGGATTCGTTTTGTCTAGTGGCTCTATTTGATTATAATCATGCAAGATTTTAAGATTGTTGGGTTCTTCAATTAATGTACTAAAGCTTCCAAATATATTTTATGTGCTTGATTTGATCTAATTTGGTGTTTGATTAAATCAATTGTGGTGTTGATGGATTCATCTCATTGAGATGTTTAGTTTGACTATATGCTTTTTGAAATTTGAGGTCCAATGATCCCAAATTTAATTATGAAGTTTCCAATTCAATACTTATCTTGAGATTTGATCGGTTGAATTTTTCGGAGATGTGTCAATTTTAAAAACTAAAGGCATTATATATTAATTGCATAAATAAAATAAAGAGAAAAATGCCAAAATGACCCCCGACTATTTTTATATGCCAAATTTAGTTTTAGACTATAAAGATGCTCAGTTTAATCCTTTGACTTCTCAAATATGATAAGAAATAATATTTTTTTTAATTGTTTTTTATTTGATTTGAATAGCGAAAGGACTACTTTGAATTATATTTGAGGAGTTGAGGGGCTAATTGGACACGTAAGATAGTTTGAGACCAATATGGCTCCCTATAAATAGTCCATGGACCATTTTGGCACTTCTATGATAAAATAAATGTTAAATACATAGAATACAAGTCATAATGATAAATTTTGTTCTTATGTTAAAGAATTTAAAAAACAAGCATCATAAAAAAGTTAATCTAACCAAATTAATTATTTAACATATTTCATTATTCTCTTTCAAAATTATAAGCATCTTCTTAGCATCCAAAACTTCTGCAGTTTCATCATTTCCTTAACTACTATTTCATTTAACTCAGAATATGTATGTCATTTTATTTTAGTATCACTATTGTAATAAAAAATATCTGCAATGTATCTGACATTTGTCAGTTGTGTGTTTTATTCTTCTTGCTTGCTCTTTCTAATCAGTGGACAACTTTCTTAAAACTAACAAATATGCACTTTTAACAAATAATGCCATCTTTAGAAGAAAATTTTTGCTTCCTGACAGATGAGTTAGGTTTCGGTTGGGACGGCTTTCTTCTGGCTTCTTAAAACGGCTTTTTAGTACAAAAATTAAATTTTTTTAACTAGGAAGCCGGTTTAAGAAGCAGTAAGAAAGTCATCCCAAATGAAGCCTTATTCTGCATTGCCTTCTCCCTGTTCTTATGAATTTTTTTTCTTTTCCTTTGAGTTTATCACAGTTCCACATGGTTGAGGCGACCTATCGCGTTCGAGAGGCGAGAAAGCAACTGTACAGAGAGAATGGAAGGCATCCCAACAATGAGGAAGTTGCAAAGGCAGCAGGGTTGTCGATGAGACGACTTGCCACCGTACTACTAACTCCTAAAGCTCCAACCTCTTTGGACCAAAAGATAGGATTCAACCAATCTCTAAAGCTCTCGGTTTGTCCTATAACTCATTCTATTCCTTCTTTTGGTAGAAAACATTCAAATGGAAGGGTCATTATAGTCCCAAGATATAAATTTATTCAATTTAAACCCTTAATTTCTCAAATATGATTCAAAATAGCCCCATATCGGATTATTTGGATCATATTTAAAAATTCAGGGGATTATTTTGAATCAGATTTGAGAAATCAAGAGACTAAAGTAAACATATAAAATAGTTTAGAACTAAATACCCCCAAAAAGACTATGTAGACCATTTGATCTGTTTCTCTATCATTTTTGCTTCATTTGGGAAGACTTTCTTGCTACTTCTTAAAGCAGTTTTTTTGTACAAAATTTTTTATTCTAAAAAGCTGCTTTAAGAAGCAGTAAGAAAATCATGCTTCGTTTGGGGTAGCTTTCTTACTGCTTCTTAAAGCAGCTTTTTAGTACAAAAATTTAAAGTTTTGTACTAGAAAGCTACTTTAAGAAGCAGTAAAAAAGCTATCCCAAATGAAGCCTTAGTCATCAACAATTGTCAGCAGGCAACAGCTCTAAAGAGTCTCATATTCCTACAGGAAGTAATTGCAGATCCAGCAGCACAGACATCAGAGGAGATCCTAATGAGACAGTTCATGAAACTGGATTTGAACAAAGCTCTTGATAGCTTAAATCAAAGGGAGAAGCAGGTTGTGAAGTCCAGATTTGGCCTGGAGAATGGAAGGATGAACACACTACAAGAGATTGGAGAGATGATGGGTGTTAGTAGGGAGAGGATTCGTCAGATAGAGTCCTGTGCCTTCAGAAAATTGAAGAACAAGAAGAGAACTAAAAATTTAAGACATTATCTCTACAGTTGAAAAACTTCAACACTTCATTATTTCACCTTTGTATTCTATTTTTTCTATCAATTTTCCATATATGTAGATGAAATATGTTAGAAAAGCAAAAGATGATCCTAATGGCTGTGCCACTTTTACTGTAATATGTGCTGCATAATTTTTTTCTTTCTGAATAAGCTAAATATGAAAGTAGAATGTTCTTATCTTTGTATGTGGATTGTTCTAAGGATCCATGGAGTTAACCTTGAAGTAATCAACATTAGTTCTTGTTAACTAAGACTTCTTTAATTGGGTTTATCAATGATGAATTCAAGTAGGAGATCAAGTGAGCACACTAATTAGTTGGGGATGTATGTAAAGGATGACTTTGCTTACCCATTTACTTTTGGGCCACTTCTTTGCCTGACCATGAAAGGCAAATTTTAGTATTGATAAAAATGAACAAAGACTAGCTATATAACTTATGATACAAGAATGGATTTGTGACAGGATCTTTAAAATTGTAGAACTTTAATAATATATTTCTTCCAATTGTTTGCTCCAATGACTTAAAAAAATAGGATGTGCTTGTCATGAGATATTATTTTGTGCAGAGGCCGGACGTATAATGTTGTTCGGAGATCAACTAGAATATGTCACGTTAGTGGTACTGAGCCGTGGTATCGAGCGAAGGGGTGACGTAGCATATTTTAGTTGGTCTCCGGATGACGTTCAACGTACGCACAGAATAATTAATCTAGAATGAGACACATCGTCAATTGGAGGAGACACATTAAGAAGTGAAAAATAATATCAATTATGAATCAACACTAGAATATGATTGTCATTTGGACTTAAGTCTCTTTGGAAATTTTAATGAGTGCATCTTATTGGGATACTCTTAGGCTTCGTTTGAGACGATTTTCTTATTGCTCCTTAAAGCGGCTTTTTAATATAAAAATTTTATTTGTTGTACTAAAAAGTTGCTTTAAGAAATAATAAGACGGAGCCTTAGCAAGATAAGCTCAAGAATATTTTAAGCACACTCTAGAGTAAATTCATGCTTGAGAGCTCCAATGGCTCACTCAACTTGGATTGATGAACATCAAATCAATTACATATAAGGACTAAATAAATTGCGAAAAATGAAAGCTTATGGTAAGAAGAAAATCACAAGGATGAAAGAAGATAAGTGATTCAAAATAAGATCTATCCCAGAGTTATCACTAATAGATGCTTTTAAACATTGCTCTGAAAACTTGCTAGAATAATAAGGGACAATGAGCTTTTCAGCATCAGATTAGAAGCTGATTTCCATGTCTTCTTCTGCTTCATTTCTCTATTTCCATCTTCACATTTTTCTTCACTTCCCATCGATGAAAAAATTATTACATCCGGTGAAAATACCGAGCAATACCGAGCATACCGAATGTACCGAGCGCGCTGTACCGAGCACTTTAGTGACATGGCGTTTTGTTATTGGTTTCCGGATGCATTCAGTAACCTGACGAAATAATTACTCCCATCGATGCCTCGATGCGGACATTGACCAATATTTAAAATTTTAAAATTATTAAAGTATAAGTCTTTAATAAGAGTACACGTTTTAGATATCTTGGATCTATTGTTCAGAGTGATGGTGAAATAGATGGGGATATTATCAGCAGAATTCAGGTGCTCCCAAAATTAATTTTTGAAGTCTCCAACTTATTTTTGCCTCGAGATTCGTGCCCGACTAAGATAGTTTTATAATGACGTATCATTTTTCTTCACTTCGCATCGATGCCTCGATATTGACCAATATTTAAAATTTTAAAATTATTAAAGCATAAGTCTATGATTAATTTTGAAATTTGAAGATTTAGGATTTATAAATAGCATGAAAATATTGAAAAAAATGTTTGAATTTATATTTTTAAATTTAAAAGGTTATTTAATTTTAATGCAATTTTAAATTATTTTGATTAGTAATATAGATTTCCCTTTATTAATCTACATATTTCAAATAATAATAATAATAATAGAACTTAAAGGCAACTAGAGGTGTCAAAATTAGGATGCGGGTCAGGTTCGGATATAATCCGAAACTGACTCGACATTATTTGGCACGACCTGAATATGATCCGTTTTTGCAAACGGGTCATAAAATTCAACACAAACCCGAGCCGTCAGGTTTTCGAGTTGACTCGACCTGACAAAAATCAGGTTATGGCCGAAGAATAGAAGAAGTGCATGAATGGGAGGAAGTCTACTTGTCTGTCATCTCGTCGAAGCCGGAGAAGAGGAAAAGCAAACCTTATGAAGCCGGAGACGAGGAAGGAATGAACGTCTTTGAAGTGCAAACTGCACAACTAGTGGCTTAGCTCCTAGCCTAGGGTTAGGACCACAAACCGAGTGTCGGCGACGGGACGATAAGGCCACGTAACGGCATGGCTGGGGGTTGGCAGGAGTGGCGGTCGGCGAGGCCGTCAGGCCGGGTAGACTCGCAAGTGAGGGCGGGAATCGAGCGGGAAATCTTGGGTTGAATCTAGGTCATTCTCGAGTTTTGTGATCAACTGAATTCGACCCGTTTGACAAACGGGTTGACCTTAACCTTGAATTTTTATGTCGAATTCAGAACGGATTTTCGGATTGTGTCAAATATTGACATCCCTAAAGACGTCGCTCTCTCTATGAAGAAATTATTCTATGTGAAATCCAAACGAAAAGAATTACTCAAATTATGAATATATATAATGTGCAAAAATTTAACTCATATTATATATATATATATACACTCATATATCATCAAATAATTTTTCTCTTTGTTACCCCCAAACAAAACGACGCTTAGCTTACGTCGCTCGTCATCAGCGGCGTCGTCGAGCGAACGGCCTCATCCGCATAGAAATTTATATGCGTCAATTATTCGGTTAACTAAACTTCGTGTCACAAAAGTGGTGGGAGAATCCGATTCTTTGCGAGAATGGTTGAGGACGGCGGCAGCCCGCCGGGAATGAACGGCGAGGGATCGAGTTCTTCTCCGCCTGGTTAGTCTTTCACTGGAGATCTTTCTAGCTATATCATTCTCTTGTTGTTTGATGCCTCTTCTTTGGTTATACAAGCTTGTTGGTTTCGCTTTCATAGGCCTAGTATGATATATTTCTGTAGTTGTGAAAGCTGTGAGTTAGGGTTTTCGGATGAATAGGGATTTTGGTTATGGACTGGCACTTTTGTCACCCTTTGCCATTAGTGATGATGGATTGCCGCTTTGACTGTTTATCGGTCGAATTTTGATCCTTAGGGTTACGGGACTTGTGTTTGATTGGATTGGTTTACACTTTTTTGTTTTGGCGAAGTTGATGGAATAAATTGTGATTTGTCTCGAATTGGGAGCTTGATGTGTAGAAGGGATTGGGAAGATGTTAAAAGCGCGGGAGGAGTTTCTGAATCTGATGGGGTGATGTCGTGGGGTTAGGGGTAATAGAAAAAGAGTTATATTTCTGTTTGGTTAGAAAAGCTAGATTTTCAAATGGCTTGTAGTCCATAATTGTCATCCATAAGTATCAGTCCTCCTTTCAATATTAAGTTTCTATTAAAAGAAGGCTATGGCCGGGCATGGAAAGTTGTCAGGTGTATTGAGTTTTTTTGTGTCTTCATCTCCTTGAATGTAATTAAAACATATCCCATTTGAACTGTTCCTTTCATGTCAAGGCTGCTCCATTTGGCTTTTGTTGGGAAGGTTAAGGTTGGAGCCGAATGATACTACATGTTCCGAGAGAAATAGGCACTTCTTTCTTTTGCTTTTTGTTTTCCTTTTTTTATTTGCCTATTTCTTCACTTCTATTCATGGCGACCTCTTCTTTTTCTCTGTATGTGTGGCTTTAAAGCCGATCCATAAAAATAAATGGCTATTCAGTTTTCACAAACGAAAAGTGTAATTGTGGACTTCACTTTATCTTATAGTGATTTGAATAGTACATAATCTCAATAGTTTTACATTCTTCAAAAATGTTTTTAGTTTATAATTGAGCATAAAGTAGACATGGTCAGAACCGTTTTAATTTTATTTGGAGGGATTCGGCACTGAAAACTTGAGTTCATTAATTAGAGACTTGTTGGATGAACAATTGGTTGATGCACTTGCTATTTTTTGTATTAAAGTTTTGCTGTGCCTAATTTATCTCTTGAAAATTGTTATTTTGAAAACCTTCTGGTTATAGATCTTACTTGGCTTTTTATGCTTTGGCATTTGCTTCCATCCATTAAACGAATTTGCTATTATTTCTTTTGGTAATATAAATCTCCTTCACATATGTTACTTCTAGCATTATTGTATATTTCAATTATTGTTAAAGTATTAATCAAAATCAGCTCCTATCTTCAAATTCCTACTTTCAAAATGCATCAGTTAATTCATCCTTTTGAGCTTTGTTGGGCGAAAAGTTTTTCCTCATATGATGCCTTGGGAAGATTCATTCCTATTGATGCTTCTCACACTACCATCACTACATGTTCTATCGTGTTTTTCTTTTGAGGAATGTGATTACTTAATTCAAAATGCTCACACCTCTGCATCTATTTCTTATATTGATTCGTACAATAGACTTGTTGTTCCGCACAACCTTTTTTTTATATTGATTCGTCCAATAGACTTGTTGTTCTGCACAACCTTTTTTTTATGGTACATGTCGTTGCTGATTGTTTTTCCCTATTCTTCAATATTAGTTTTATCTAACATCTTTGAATGTGCATCTTCTTCTCGCAATTGCACATGCTAAAAATACCCGAGTATTTTTTTTACCATCTTATCTTTATTAGGTGTTGCTTTTACCATACTTCAAATATAATAATTTCTTACATTTTCTCATTTTTACCAAATACATCCTTTTTAAAAATGACTTTCTATTGCCCAATACTTGGATCATAAACACAGTAGATATAATAGCAGTATCATGAAATTACTTTTTTCCTTTTCCTAGTACTAGTGAGGCATCTTTTTTTTTTAAACAATTCACCTTTATATTTAGAATTACGACAACAACAACAACAACAATATCAAGCCTTTATCCCACTACGTGGGGTCGGCTACATGAAACCTTTTTCTCCATTGTGTCCTATTAAAAGTCAAATTTTCATTTAAATCTAATAAAGAAAGGTCATTCCTAATATTTTCTAACCAAGTCTTTTTAGGTCTACCCCTACCTTTCTTAACATAAGTCAAATCTAATACCTCTACTCTCCTAACCGGATCATCGGAAGGCCGCCGTTTTATGTGACCAAACCATCTAAGGCGACTCTCTCTAATCTTATCTTCTACTGCAGCTACTCCAACCTTTTCACGTATATGCTCATTTCGCATCCTATCTCTAAGGGTAAAGCCACTCATTGCCAGGTCCCAAGTCCTGGATGAGAAAAGTGGAGGGTTGCGTTAGGTAGTCGACAGCCAGCGTAAAACTTGTCGAACAATAATGACATTTAGAATTACGAAGAGACTTAAATTGAGCTAACAATTCCTTAGTAGTGGAAATGGTGGTTTTTAAAATCAGAACTAAATATGCTGGTGGAGAAAATTAACAAAGCTTTTATTATTATTCATTCCCGATATTGGATCAATGTAAAATCCTTGCTAGTAGAATTCTGTGAAGTATGTGTTCTGCGTTTTGAAAGAACTTCATTCTTTATATATTACTCAATCACATGATCTCTAGAATAAATGGGTAGGTTTCCATGCAATCCTATCGAAACACGGATGGCTTTAGATTTTAAAAAAATGCCGATCACAAGATTCCTGTCTGACATTGTTATTAGAAACGGCAGAATGGTGATTCCTTCATCAAGCTTATGGACGATATCTATTTTTTAGATGATTTTTGAGTCTTGTATCTCGGCGTATGTGTGGCGTAGTGACGACTCATGAGAATAATTTCTTTTATTTGTATTTATTTTGTTCCTTGCTTGCTATTCTTTGCTCTTTTTATTTTTCTGTTATAAGCTCACTTTAAAATGTAACCCTTAATCATCATCGAAGATAGATTTAGTTTTGGCTAATCTTTCTTCACTTGCTGCCCTGTTGTGCCTGTGCACAGAAATGAAATAGTTGCCCTTGTTTTGAACAAAAACTTGTGGTATGAACTGTTTGAATAACCCCCCCCCCCCCTCCTTCCAAAAAGAAAAAAGCCAGCTTTCTAATATTTTGGTTTATTGAAAAAATAGGGTGGGGGTTGGGTTGTTTTCTGATATTTTACAAGCTCTGCGTGTTTCTAAACTTCTTTGTTCAGTGAGGTCTGACAGGAATTTACCTAGAGCAAACACAATGCCTGGTGGAAATAAAAGTGAGGTTTCAGAGATATGGAGTGGTCCGCAAAATCTGGAGAGATCAAGCACTGAGAAGAGAAGGCAAAACAACTCACGTACTGACCCAACAGCACAGTTATTTAATGACAAGATATCTGATAAAAAGAAGGTTTGAACATTCTCCCTCATGTTCTATCATGATGAATGTTATAGAATATCTCAAATGAATAACCTACACAGAACCTTAGTGTTTTTCCCTTTTTACTAGGCAGGCATAATGTTTTATTTTAGTAATACTTTGCATATGTTCTTCCCCATTACAAATGGTTGATTTACTTTGTTATCTTGATTTTAGTTTTCTTGGAATCATGTGGTTAGTAATTCATTCCAATACATTTCACAGGTTATTTGCTATTGAAAAATGAAAGCTTGAGAGACATCATGCACCAAATATATGGTAATATAATTTATAGAAGGATGAATAGCAAAGGAAAAAAGCATTATACACGTAGATAATATAAGTTTATGCCTGTTGTATAGACACGGGCCAACTTGAAAGTCCCAAATAATGAAGGCACTCAATGACTCATTAAAACTATACATGAAATTAAACACATGATCATAAAGTAAAACATAACTGCCGAGAAATTAACTTAATAAAATTTTAATCGTCAATTTTCACTTATTATACATAACAAAAGTGATGATAAGGAAAGAAGGCTTGAGCAATTATCCTGGGATTAAATCATGAAGGGAGGTAGTCCATCTAATTGGCTGTTTTAATGAATCTAGTAGAAGAATCTTTTCTCACAGTTTGGGCATCAAATCATGAAAAGAGATCAAAGGATTATGTTAGTTGAAGTTTTACCAGTCTCATTTCTATATTGAAATTGTTGAAGGTGGTGATTTCTAGATTACAACATTGAGATTAAATGTGAAAAGATCAAAAAGAGAATGTTTATCAAAATAATCTATCTGCACCCCACATTTGAAAACTTTTCTTTCACGGTTGAGAGGATATTTTCAACTTTTAGATACTTGGCCTTATTGAATCCTGGGGAATCCTTTTTTGAGGGAAATGTTGTCTTATAGTAGAGAACAAAAGTATATCTTTGTCAAACATATGAAAAAGCTTGAAGCATGTAGATATATTTTATAGATGAATGATTTGAAGGAAGCATGATAGGTATAAATGACCATCTGCGACAATTATAAGTCTTGTTCCTTCATCCAATAGCAAGCATCATCACATGATATGCAAAGAAGAAAAAGAAAGGAACCAGGAGTAGCCATCAGAATCAGTTGAAGAAGAGATCCTCTACCCAACCAAGGCAAGAACAAAAGAAGCAAGCCTTTTGCCAATCTGAACAAGTGCATAATAACAATACTTGCCAGCCCAGACATGAGCAAAAGAGATTAGCATCTTCCAACCCATTTGTTGCAGAAAAGAGGTAGCACCCCTGCAAAATAAAGCCAACACGGGTGACACACCAAAGATAATAAATTAGTCACATCTTTAACCGTTTACATGTGAGGTTTTGCTTCTAGTCTCCATAATATTCCTATCACATAATGTCGTAGGGAAATTCTGATTTTATTCCCAATATGTAACTCTATATGTGATTTCTTCTTACCTATGTTGCACTGATACGAATACGGTGACACGGATATGACACAATACATATACGAGACACATCAATTATTATAAATACAGGATACAGGCACGACATTATAATTTATAAATCATTCATAAAAATTAAGAAATAAATCAAAGCATAAGATTGGAAATGACAAAAAAAAAAAAAAAGCAACATCATTTATAGTCTTGTAGCTTATAATATCAAAATGAAAGTAAGCATTAAATGTCTAGTACAACAACAAAAACATAAACATAAATTATCTAACACATGAAGTTTCAACTATTCAATGGAAGGAATTATAGGATTAACTTCTTCATGGGTTTGTCTTTGAACTTCTATATCATCTTCCTGCAATCGTGTTGCTTGCTTGGCATGCTCGTGTGCTGCTCCTTCTCCTTCGATGACGACGAAGAAGACGCACGCTCGTAGTCGTGGAAATGGGAAAGCCCTAACTCACAACTAATGGTCGCGAAAATACTTAAACCCTCGCGGTCATTGAAATGAATAGGAAATACGAGTCGCGCCCCTCTTTTTTTTGTTTTTGAACTTTTGAATTTAAATATTATTTAAATTGGATACGGCTTTGTCGTATTCGACACGTATCGGTGCCGTATCGGACGCGTATCCGTATCCGACACGTGTCCAATACTGCATACCTTCGTAAATATGTGTATCAGTGCAACATAGCTTCTTACATAATAGTTTTTTGCGTAGAACATTCAATATAGTTAAACTTATATAGGTATCAATTGATCTTCTAATATTATTGACTAATACGTATTAATTTTACTTCTTAGATATTATGCATTTTGTTATTTTCTTCATCATATGCCTATTTCTTCTGACAATTCCCTCCATAGGGATCTGTGTGTGTGGATAGAAAGACATTTTATTCCTTATGCTGAAGCCACAGCCTCCTGCGACTCACCTCCATTGGCATATCCGTTGAGGTTGCAAGCACTAAGCAAGTAATGAGAATCTTTTGCAAGTTTTGCCAAAAGGGTTTTCATTCTTGAATGTCAATCACATGTGAAGGATTTTAACATTGTCCCGTTTAGCAATAGTAGGATTTGGTTTTTGAGTATTTAAACTGGCGAATGGAATAGAATTTTCTTTTCAATTACAATAAATCCATACAGGCTATCCGGTTCCAATTGACGTGTAATGCTTAATTTGTGGCCAACTAATTGTCTTAAAAGTGTACTTACACTATGTGCGGCACATGATAGCTTCTTTAGGATATCACAACAGTTATTGGTCTTGCTGCATTGTTGCCTGTATTTTTAGAGTATAATAGCAGCAGTTTTGCAACGCTTTACGTTCTTTTCCTTGATTCGTATGATGTTCTAGGGCCATACAAAACATACACTCTTTGAGTTGAATTGAGAAAAACTTTTTAGCTTCAAATATCAAATTGGAAAATTATCTTTCTTATCAAATATCTTACACCTTTTTTTTTTCACCCATGATTTTATGAGTTATGATCTTGAAACGTGTGATGTGTATTTATGCAATCACATTGTAATGCCATTTTCATTTTATACTTCAGTTTTATTTTTGGAAATCTTATATGTGACTTCACTTTTTTTTTTGCTTCAACTTCTGCACTATATTTCTGATTTCATTCAACCGTGAATTAATGTTTTCCTTATTCTTTTTTTGTTTTCCCTGTGCTTCAGCTTAAGATGCTTAATCGAATGGCTACGGTGAAAGGTGACGGAACTGTGGAAGTTGAAGTTCCTGGTGATATAGAGAGTGCAACACTTGATTTTAGACCCGATTATGTTGTTGCTGGAGCAATTGATGAAGAACCAATGGAAGTAACTGATCTTCCATACTTACCTCCTCTCCAAATAGCCATTCTCATTGTTGGCACACGTGGAGATGTGCAGCCATTTATTGCTATTGGCAAACGTTTGCAGGTTTGGTTATATTCAGTTAGCTATCATTCATCGTATGAGTACTATAAAAAAGATGGCAATATAACTTCTGATGATGCATTTTATTGCTAATTTTTTGAAGATTGAAAATTCTGCATTCCTAGTTAATGCTTCAGCTTGCATACCAAAATACTTATAGATTTCTTTCATTTAATTATTTGCACTTCCTGCTACCTAAACTTTTTGGAAAATTTATCCTTTTACGTTTCTTTTTTGGTGGACAACATAAGATGGTGGACTGCTATCCGTGTACTAAAATTTACACAATATTGGAAGGCAGAAGCTACATTTGCTTCATAGTAGCGTATGATATATCAATAGAAAACAAGCACTTTAAAAAATGAGAAAATAATTTAGTTATCCGCAAATTAGAGATATTAAATCACTTTTTTTTCTAAGAATTATTTTCTTGTGACAATTATAGAAGAAAGTTTAATAAAATTATATAGAGCTATCATTTAGGAGTAAAAGCTCAAAATAGTCCCCTGAATATTGATAAATGTCTAATTTAGTCTTAGAGTTTTATATTGCACCAATTTAGGTTTCGATTGGTTATCCCTTAACTTTTGTAAAAGGTAGTTTTAAAAACGTTGTTGGAGCAAATTGAGTTCTCAAACGCTCTATTTAAAATTGCGCAATAAGAGGCGCGCCTCTGCGCAATTTGACCCAAAACCTCCTCAAGGCTTACGCAATTCCTTTCCTGGCAGAGGCGTACGCCTCACTTGGACTGAGGCGCGCCTCAGAGGCGCAATTGCGCAATTCTGGCTGAGGCGTACGCCTCAAATATATGCTCAATACCACTCAGTACATGCTCGGTACAGCTCAGTATATGCTCGGTATAGCTAGGTATTTACTCGGTACTGCTAGGTACATGCTCGGTACCTCATAGTATATGCTCGGTACAGTTAGGTATTTGCTTGGTACTGCTATGTACATGCTCGGTACCGCTCAGTACCACTAGGTACATGCTCGGTACTGCTAAGGAACATGCTCGGTACCACTCGGTATCTTCCCATATAAACAACTTACGAACATCAAAAACAAATAGAACTTCAAAATTACTCTTACAATTAAATTTTGTTCCCCCGCCAGGGGGCAGCGCCCCCTTGGACCCCCGGCAGTCCGGCATATTGTTCTTTTCATCATCTTTAGTAATAGTTGTTAGTGTTAGTCTACTTCTTCATGAGTGCATGCTTTGATTGGAAGACATTGGACTCTATAGGAGAGGAGGAAGGGGTGAGAAGATTCCCTTGAAGACCCTTTTAGTGATGGGTCATGATTGGATTATATATGTTCTTTCTTAATTATACTTTAGGAGTTTTGATAGACTAATAATTTGTGGTTTTGTACTTTAGGACATGATTTTATTGCATCTATTTTCTTACTTTCCCCTAATTTTAATTGTCATTTAGATGTTTTTATTGTATGATAGAATCTTACTATTTTTTACATTCTAAAACCCTTAAATTCTCATTTACGCAATTCTTCGTCGGTGAGGCTTACGCCTCACACCGCCTCGAGGCTTACGCCTCGCCTCACGAACGAAAAATGCCTCGAGGCTTATTTACGCAATTTTAAACCTTGCTCAAACGGAGAAGCATATATCAAGCAACTGCTCGAAACAATAAAGAAACCAAGTTCTGCAAAAAACATTTTCACATAAGCAGCATATTCAAACAATGATAAATGCCGTTTCCAAACGGAGAAGGAGAAAATAAGTCGTGTCAAACGAGGCCTTAATCCCACAATTATAAATAATTGAGTCAATGTAGTCCCAAAACCTAAAATAAGAGTTAAAATTAACTCCAAAGTTAAATATGAATGGTATTTTTGGCATTATTTTAAAGTAAAATCTAACACGATTAAAATTACAATTAAATTAGATTTTGCTTTAAAAAAATATAACTAAAATGCTCTTCCTATTTAACTTTAGAATTAACTTTAACTCTTATTTAAGTTTTGAGATTAAATTGGCTCAATTTTTAATAGTTGAGAAACTAAATTAGAATAATATGAAACTCTGGGTTTAAATTGAACATTTATCAATAGTCGGGGGCTCAAAATGCACGATATTCTTGGGATAAGACACTTAAAAGTTGAGAAGTTGTTAATGTTCTTGGATAAGTTAATTAAGAAAGGGAAAGTTAGAACCTCAAAGTTGAATAAAATTAAATGCGGATAAAATGTGTAGTTGTTTTCAGAAGTTTGTTTGATATAGGGTGTCTTAGATTCTAGGTTCATTAATACAAATTTAGGATGGGATGATAAACAAATATTAGATCAAAATTCAAAATTTCCCAATTTTTACTTTAGGCAAAGATTATTTTCCTTTGATGAAAATTAGATAACTCATGTAATTTATTTCAAACAATAATTTTAAAGTCATCAAATTTGAAATTTCACGTGAAATTTGAGAACAAATATAAAATTTCATAATAAGCTTCATACCTCAAAAAAATAAAAATCGGCGTGCAAAGAGCTTGAACAAATCTCGATTGCGTACAAAGTAATCATAAAATAATTTAGATGAAAGAATGGGGATATGTTACGATTCTTCCTGAACCGAACAAATCAGCCCAACCTGGGCTGGTTCAGGTTTATAGGAGGGCTAAGCCGCCTCCATAGAAAGCCGCCCAAGCATGTGCCCGCACCCCCCCCCCCCCCCCCCCCCTTCCTTTAGGGTACAAAATAGAGAGAGTTAAGGGGGCGGGTAATGCATAGGTAAACTACTTCGAATTTGATTTGTTTTAGGAAGCTTTTTATTGACTTTTATTAGGAAGATATGTATTAAAAGAAGAGGGGAGGCTAGGGTTAGGGCATGCATGGTTATTGTTTTCTCTTGGAGTTCTTTTTGTGGCTTTGGGCTCTAGATTCATCGTTTAGAGATTGGGAGAGAACGATCCTCCTCTCGAATTGAGGATCAATTTGTTTGTGGTTTTGGTTTCATTCCTATGATACAATCTTCTATTTTTGGATTGTTTTCATCGGAGATCTTGAAGTTTTCTCGCTGATTTCACCAATTATTGTTTGGTTTGCCGCCAAAACATGTGCCCCCCCGGGTGGCAAATAGAGAGAGGTAAGGGGGCGGCTAATGCATAGGGAAACAATTTTGAATTTGGTTTATTTTAGGAAGCTTTTTATTGACTTTTATTAGGAAGATATGTATTAAAAGAGGAGGGAAGGCTAGGGTTAGGGCATGCATGATTATTGTTTTCTCTTGGAGTTCTCTTTGTGGCTTTGTGCTTTAGATTCATCGTCTAGAGATTGGGAGAGAGCGATCCTCCTCTCAAATTAAGGATCAATTGTATCTTTGCTTGTTCTTGGTTTTGGTTTGATTCCTATAATACAATGTATTATTTTTGGATTGTTTTCATTGGAGATCTTGAAGTTTTCTCGCTGATTTCACCAATTTTTTGTTAGGTTTGCTTGCGAATTCAAGTATTTCCCATTAGGGTTACTTGTGAACTCAAGTATTTTCTATCAAATTGGTATCAGAGCAAGTCTTGGGACCATCGGGGGTTGATTTTTTCTAAAATTTCAGCAGCAAAGCTCCATCTAGAGGAAGAAATCCTTGCTGATTTTTGGAGCAAAAATCAGAATTTTTGATGGAGACTAAGAAAGTAGATGTGTTGGAAGAACGTTTTGAAGGAGAGATGAGCCAAATAAAAGCCAGCTGGAAGATCGAATCTCCTCAGTAGAAGAAAAGGTTTCATCTGTGGAAGACAAGATTTTGTCCGTGGAAGACAAAGTTTTCAATCTTCATTTGATGGTGAGGAAATTATTAGAAAATCAAATCCAAATGGCAGCATTGGAGGCAAAGGGACCAATGGGAAGAACTACGAATTCTTATTTTCGTAGGAAGGAAAACGATGAAGAAATCATTGAGGAGAAAGGGGGAAGGTATGTAGAGAGACGAGGAAATAGGGAAGGAGTAAAGGGGGCTGGTCTGAAGATGCCAATTTTTGAAGGGAAGGACGCTTATGGATGGATCTACAAGGTAGAGAGGTACTTCGCTGTCAATGGGTTGACGAATAAGGAGAAACTAATAGCAGCAGACCTATGCTTGGAAGGGAAGGCGTTGTCGTGGTTTCAGTGGAGGGACCATAGGAGGCTTATACGGAGCTATAGAGCATTCAACGACTGTTTATTAGAATGTTTCCAAACCGATGGGGGAGGGAACTTCTATGAGCAATATGAGCAATTTTTTGCACTAGTGTAGGACGGATCAGTGGCAGACTATCGAGAGCGGTTCGAGAACCTAGCCAGTCAAGTGGAGCGATTATCAGAGACCGCATTGGAGGGAAACTTCATGAAAGGGCTTAAGGCAAAGATCAGGATGGCGGTGAAAGTCATGATGCCTCGTGACTTGGGAGAGGCCATGAAGTTAGCATAACGGGTGGACAATCAGAAGGACCTAGAGAAGGGAGCTAGGAGCAGCAGCTCAGGAGGCACTTACAGGATGACGATCACCCACTTAGCATGTAATACTCTCAAAAATATTTAAAATAATGTAAGCTTCAACTTCCTCTAAATGTTAGCTTATTTTTATATACATTCCACTTTAATTCCAAGTATTTTTGACATATAGAAGTATATGTAAATTATCAAACTAATTATTTAATTGATTGTATTTAATTGTAGTTTATGATTTAAATGATAGCTAGATTAAAGGCTAAGTATTAATAAATTATTTAATAGTATGTACTTCAATTACTGTAGCAATTCCACTCAATTACTGTAGCAATTCCACTTAAACCGACATGCATAAAGCTGATGGAAACCTAGGGCTGAGAATGGCTGAGAAGGTTTAGTGGAATTAGAAGGGTTATTATCATTTTAATAGTGTGATTTATTCTGTGGAGACATTAGCTTCTTTTCCCCACCTGTCCCTCCTTGGACATCGGAAACCAGCTTCAAGCTAAGTAGTGGGACCCACTTGTTGAGGCTGCTGCTGTGAGATGCTTTGAAGGAGGATTTCAGATAATAAATTTCTGAAATCTAGTTGTTGGAATTCAGTAAAATGCTGAAGCTGGTTGTGCGGAAGAGTGGTGGAAACTGATGCAAGCTAAGTTGATGTAATTGGTTACTCTTTGGGTTGAAGAACAAAAGGTAAGGAGGGAAAGTGAAAAAAGGAGACTTAGGAGAAGAGAGGTCATATTGGGGTGAATGAAGAGAAACTTCTTTGAGGTAAACTTATAAGATTTTCATATAAATTATTATATGTTATTTGAATGCAGATTTGAATGATCAACAATTATGATTTAGATTGTATATAAAAGGAAAGGATGCAAGGGTACTTTAGGAGAACGAATTGACCCAACTTTCCTAGAGAACGAGGTGAGATACCCAAACAAGATTATAAGAATTAGTAAATGTTTTATTATTGCACTTCTTCTTGATTATGTTTATGATCACATGTATTCTAGTTTATTTTGATTATTTTGTATGAATATGGTTGTATATGTATGAAAATGTTTACATAAAGGGTAATCTTTAGCAATGTTAATGATTTCGTAAGCATAAAAGGGTAAATATTCATAGCGCAACTAAAGGGTAGCTAAAGGACAGCTAAAGTGCAACTATGTCATCAAAAGCATAAGTCATTAGGGCTAAAAAGGATGACTATATGAAAGGTGAAATAAGTTATATATGGGGGATAGGCCTGCACAAGGAAAGGTGAAAGACCTGATGTGGTAAGCTTACACTCTTAATTCTAGAAGTTGAGAAATTTGAGTCAACCCTGAATGAGAGAACAACTTCCATTCTAAAAAGTTGAGAAGTTAGACCCAACCTTGAATTGGAAAGATGAAATGGTGCAAAAGCTTATAGCTATTATATAACTTATTTAAAGATGTGGAATAATTTTGGCAAGATAAATAATACTGCTAGGCACTTTCAGGCTCAATATGACATTTCAATATGTGTTTAACTATGTTAGCATTGTTAAGCATTTCTTATTTGTTTATTATTATTTCTTATATATTGCTGGTTTTTTTCATTGGGCAATAGCTCATTATCAGTGGTTGTACTGCAGGTAAGGGAAAGGAGCCCGTAGGGCACTAGGTGAGAAAGAGGTGATCGTCTGTTTTTGATGTAAATATATTTTGGAGTACAAAGAGATCTTAGAGGAGATCTGAATAATAGCAATATAAACCTTTTGATATGTAAGTAAAGTTCAAAAGTTTTAGTAGAGCTATGTAATTGTTTTAATTATGTTGATGTTCAGTAAATAATATTACATGCTTCTTATTATTAAGTGTAGAGGTTGATATGTTGAAATCTTTTTCTGTTATACTTCAGTTTGTGGTAGAGGGTGAGCCAAACTGGGGTGTGATATAGCACCCAAAGGTCCTACGATAGGAGGAGTTCGTGAGGCCATAGGGAGAAGACATGAGGAGGTAGTGGGGGAAATTTCAAGAGGCTGTCAGAGGAGATGCAGGAAAAGAGGGCTAAGGGGTTGTGTTTCAGGTGTGATGAAAAGTACATTCCAAGGAATAGGTGTATGGACCAAGCTCTTCAGGTTCTCACCGTCTGTGATGACAAGAAAACTAAGGAGGGAGGTGAAGGGGAGTTAGTGGAGGAAGAGGAGAAGCTACATCTAGATCTGACAAAGATTTCTCTGAACTCGCTGGTAGGATTCACTACAAATCAAACCATGAAGTGAAGGGGGAGATAGAGGGCAAGGAGGTGGTGATTCTGATTGATAGTGGGGTTACCCACAATTTCCTTTCCACTCAGGTCGTTGACCAATTGAGAGTGAAATTGGTGGACACCAGTTGTTATGGGGTGATGATGGGCACTAGGAAGGTGGAGAAAGGCCAAGGGATTTGTAGAGAAGTGGTGTTGACTATCCAGGGCATTCAGGTGAGGGAGGACTTTCTCCCACTAAAGTTTGGGAGTGTAGATGTCATCCTGGGGATGAAGTGGCTGCAGACCTTGTGGGATACCAAGGTCCATTGGGGCACCCTCATGATAGAGCTAATGGTGAATGGAAGGAAGGTGATGATCAGGGGAGATGGAGGGTTATCCAGATCCATGGTGCCTCTTAAAACTATGGTAAGGAATATCAAAGAGGTGGTGTAAGGCTATTTGGTGGAGCTGTACAGGTTGGAGGGAGTTAGATTGGAGGAGGGAGGGGAGATCCCCTTCTCCATGCAGCCGTTGATACAGTAATTCCATGAGGTATTTGAACTGCCTTAGGGATTGCCACTCCCGAGGGAGCAAGAGCACGCTATCACTCTGAGGGAGGGTGTGTCACCCATCAGCGTCAGGCCCTATCGATATCCTCAATTTCAAAAGGATGAGATTGAGAAGCTGATCAGAAAAATGTTGGAGGCAGATATTATCAGACCCAATATCAGCCCTTTTTTCCAGTCCTGTGTTACTAGTGAAGAAAAAAGATGGCAGCTGGAGGTTTTGTGTGGACTACTGGGCGATCAACAAGGAAATTGTGACAGACAAGTTTCTTATACCAGTAATTGATAAACTGTTGGATGAATTGAGTGGGGCGGTGATGTTCACCAAGATAAATCTGAAATCAGGATATCATCAGATTAGAATGAAGAAGGAAGATGTGCCAAAAATTGATTTTAGGAGTCATGAGGGGAATTATGAGTTCCTAGTGATGCCTTATGGCCTCACTAATGCCCCGGCTACATTCCAATCACTTATGAATAAGATCTCCAAACCTTATCTTCGGCGGTTTGTCTTGGTGTTTTTTGACGATATCCTAGTTTACAACAGGACAAAGGAGGAGCACTGGAGCATTTGAGGAGGGTGTTAGAGCTATTACAGGAGCATCAGCTGAGGGCCAACCTTAAGAAGTGCTGCTTTGCCCAGACAAATGTGGAGTATTTGGGCCATATTGTGTCCAAGGAGGGGATGGCAGCCGATCAGTCAAAGATTAAGGCTATGTTGAGATGTTCATTACCAAAGAACCCGAAAGAGTTGAGAGGGTTCTTAGGACTGATGGAATACTATAGGAGATTCATAAATAGGTACAACACTATAGCATAACCACTAACAGAACAGCTGAAGAATGATGGCTTCCTATGGGGCGAGGAGGCCACAACAGCCTTTGAGAGGCTGAAGAGTGCTATGACTACGGTGCCAGTCTTAGCCTTACCAGACTTCTCTCAGGTCTTCGAAGTGTAGACAGATGCTTTAGGGTATGGACTGGGAGCAGTACTCATGCAGAGTCGCCGACCGATTGCCTATTTCATCCAGGTGTTAATAGTTAGAGTCTGTCTGAAATCAGTATATGAGCGGGAATTGATGGACATCGTCTTGGCCATCCAGAAGTGGCGCCCATTACCTGTTAGGTAGACACTTCATTGTCAGGATAGACCATCACAGCTTGAAATACTTATTGGGGCAGCAGATGGTGATAGATGAACATCAGAGGTGGTTGTCCAAATTATTAGGGTATGATTTTAAAATGCAATACAAGCCAGGAGTGAAGAACAAAGCAGCAGATGCCTTGTCCAGGTGCATGAGAGACCTGCAGGCGATGGCAGTATCGATTCCACTGATGTTAGATTGGGAGGCCATCAAGGAGGAGAGTGTCAGGGATGAGGAGTTGGGGAAGATCAAGGCTGATTTATTGAGGGAAGGGAGTAGCCACCCGGGGTATTCATTGGAGGGGGATTGATTGTTGTATCAAGGGAGGTTTGTGATACCCCTACCTCAGTCCACATTCCATCCTTACTCCAAGAGTTGCATGGGAGCGTTGTGGGGGGTCGTTCAGGAGTGCAAAAGACATACATAAGGTTAGCCTCAGAGCTATACTGGAAGGGGATGCATAAAGATGTGGAGGAGATGGTGGCCAAACGTGAGATCTGCCAGAGAAACAAGTACTTAGCTATGTCATCAGGAGGTTACTATAGTCGTTTGCTTTACTAGGGCGGAGATGGGAAGAGGTATCCATGGACTTCATAGATGGGTTGTCCTGTTCAGAAGGATTCACAGTGATTCTGGTGGTAGTGGAAAGATTGAGCAAGTATGCTCATTTCATTCCTTTACGACATCCATACACCGCAGTGATAGTGGCATCAGTTTTCATCAGAGAGGTGGCTAGATTGCATGGGTTACCAGAGGCAATAGTTTCAGACAGAGATTAGTTTTTCCTCAGCTATTTCTAGAGAGAGTTGTTTAGATTACAGGGGGTAGTTCTGAAAGGAGCACTGTCTACCACCCACAGATGGATGACCAAACAGAAGTGGTCAACAGAAGCTTGGAGACCTATCTCCAATATTTTGTGTCGGAGTTGCCCAAGTTATGGACCAAGTGGTTATCATGGGCGGAGTATTGGTAAAACACCTTCTACCATTCGGCTTCGTAGATGACACCCTTCACTATAGGAAAATCGTGTATTTACGGCAGAAAATTCTGAATTTTTCGGCTGATTTCAAAATTTTCCAGCAGATTTCCGGCGAAAAAGATTTTGACGGTAAATCAAGCGTCGGAAAACTTCTCCATGATATAGGAACCTCGAGTTGAGTTTAGAGATAGCATTACATATGGCTTTAGGTATGATGAAACCTCTAATCCAGTAAGCTATAGTCTATGATGCACAGACACGGACACGACGACACGGATACGACACGACACGGGACACGTTAGTTATTGAAAATATAGGACACGGACACGGCTTGGACATTTTATTATAGTTTTTATATTTAAAAAATAATGTATAAAAATTAAATAAGTATAATTTTAAAAATAATTTGAAAATAATAAGTCATTTAACTAGAATTTGTGCTTAAAATGATTAGTATTAGGATGTCAAGAGCCAGGCGTCGAAGCCGTTTATCAGTCATCGATAGAGGAGATGAAAATACCTTCACTGCCAAAAAGAAATGAAAATGAGAATATTCGATGATTGGGTATTAAGTGCGGACGTTGATTTTGTATTGTGGATAGAAAATAAGAAATTTATTTTAAATCCCGCCAAATACAAAAAATTATATTTAAAAAAATTCATAAAATATTTAAGATACGCGTGTCCGACACGCATGTCCAATTTGTATTTAATATTTATTAATCAGACACGTTTTCGGCGTGTCCGACATGTGTCGGAGGAGTGTCGGACGAGTGTCTTGTCGGACACGGTGTCGGACACTGCATGCCTCTTTG
Source organism: Dendrobium catenatum (assembly GCF_001605985.2). Classification (NCBI taxonomy): domain Eukaryota; kingdom Viridiplantae; phylum Streptophyta; class Magnoliopsida; order Asparagales; family Orchidaceae; genus Dendrobium; species Dendrobium catenatum. Next base: position 366,634 of record NW_021319234.1, read on the forward strand.
AGGAGAAGTGTCGGTGCATCATAGGCTATAGTATTGGCATTGGAAAACTTCAAAAATTGAACCTTACCTCCAAAAGAAAGAAATTTTACTTTCCAACCTTCAAGTAGAGCAGAAATCTTGCTTAGGAGAGGTTGAAAGTGAGTAAATTTAAGATTTTTATGAGAGATGGGAAGGCCCAAGTAGTTGAGACAGGTTTCCACTTGGGAGATGTTAAGAATGCCACAAATATTAGAGATCAAGTTGTTGAGGGACATTTTTAGATGACTCATAAATTTGATTTCTCTGTAATTAGCACCATGTTGAACATGCTTTTGTTCTGAAATAATAATACGATAATACTTATCCAGATCTTCTTATCATTCAAAATTATATTGAAAATATTTGTTAATAGTTAACCGTGATTATTTTATGAACTATTCAAATCTCCATAGGTGTCTCATTTGGATCTAATGCCACCCCTTATACATCTTCATTAGAGCCAACTCCATTTCACTTTTTAAACTAATCTATAATATACCTTATAATATTGTTCAGTGTTCTCTTTTGAAATAATATATATATTTTAAAAACTCTCATTTAATAAGTTCTAAAAGCAGCATTTTTCATCTTTCCTTGGTGCCTTTATCTTTGACTAAAATCCTACTATCTTTGCTTTTTATGTTCTGATTTGATCAAAATATCTAGATCTCTTATCTCATCTTATCTATTTTTTTATCACATTTTTCCCTCGTTAGTACCAAGTCTATCATATAAATCATAAAAAAAATTTATCTTTTTGTTTTGTTGACTATGCTCTTTGCGTGACTTTAGCTTTTTTTTTGTCATCAAAATAAGCATGTGTGATATTCAGTTTTAACTAGTATGCTATTGTCTCACTCTTAATTCAAACACCATTTTATCCCATGTCATTTTGGTTTAATTTTAAATTTGTAATAACCTCTCTTTACAAACTTTTTTTGGGAAGACTAACAATTTGTCTATTTAAGTACCACAATCGTATCCGAAGTAATGATCTCTTTTGATCATTCTTTTTGCACTCGAAGTTATATATATATATATATGATTTAGATTAGAGAAAACTGAAGCTCGAGAGGTTCGAAAGCTGCTGCATATGCTGCAACAATAAGCAGCTATCATAAAGAGTTGCAGAGACCAGAAACTGCTTTAACTATCTTCCTTGATAGAAGATGCACCATTAGCTTACTACATCCTGCAGTCATACGTCCACTATTAGAATTATGGTGCTGTCTGATACAACATATATCTGAATCTGATCCAGAACATGATTTTGCATATATAAACTTATCACATTTGCACTGAATAACACGCCAATCATTCCAAAAAATTCTTTGATTGTAACATAGGAAAAATAATAATCTGCTCCTTTTGCTGCTGTTCATCGTTGAAGAATGAAACTCTTAGGCTTTACTAGAAATACTAAAGTCAGAGAGAATGAAAATTTAGTGCTCCTGTAAAGTCAAGAGAAAAAATAAGTTACAGTGATTTTTCTTTTCTTTGTGAGCAAAATTATGAGCAAATTTGGCTGTCCTCTGATGGAACTAAAGTTGTTGACACTTATGTTAGCTTCTGCAACTATATGTTATACAGACAGATTCATGTGGTCTCCATAAAGTGATTACTCATGTTATGTCAGCATTTTTGCATATCATGATATAAAGATACTTTTCCTCTGTATTTTGTATCTTGTTTCTTGCATTAGCTATTGGATTTTTTCTCGAGTTCATTGTGGATGGTCTTGAGTTCCTTTAGGATTAGTCAGTCTAGACAATGTTCTCATGCGATTGGGGCAGTAAGCTACTCTGTTTCATTTACCTGACTTTTAAAGTTTTTAAAGACTGATAACATTGTTTCTTTTCTAACTTTATAAAATTTTCTTCCAACATTCTATACACAGATTTGAATTTTGTTGATTTCGTTTTTGATGGATGTCTTTTGCAAGCTTTTGGTTGTACTTCAATTTATGCTGCTTTCTCAATTCTTACGTCAATGTTTTTGTAACTTCGAATGTTCCTATAACTATGCTACGATTTTCTTTCAGGACTATGGACATCGTGTCCGATTAGCAACTCATGCAAACTTTAAAGAGTTTGTATTGACTGCTGGACTTGAGTTTTACCCATTAGGAGGAGACCCTAAAGTCCTTGCTGAATGTATGAAGTTTACATGGATGGAAGTATTTACAGTTACATGTACTGATTGGGTTTTTATTGAATGGTAACACTTGGCTATAAACAGATATGGTTAAGAATAAAGGATTTCTGCCTTCATCACCTTCAGAGATAACTATTCAACGTAAGCAAATGAAGGAAATTATATTTTCTTTGCTTTCAGCCTGCAAGGAGCCAGATATGGATACTGGTATTCCGTTCAAAGCAGAAGCTATTATTGCAAATCCACCAGCTTATGGTTAGTGTAAATCAGTGTATGTCTAAGTTTCAGCTTCTTTTTGTTATTTATCATATTGTCTGTTGTTTAATTTGCCTTAGAGTCTCGTTTTAACGACAAAATTATGCTTTTAACTGCTCCTTGTTTAGTTGCTAATATGGCTGTCCTTTTCCTACATTGATAAATCAAATCACTGCCACCTTAATAAACCTGTTTCAACGAAGCTTATTTATTTTTTTGAAGAGGAACTGACGGCAAAGGTTTCTTCAGAATTTTTTTCTATGCAATAATGTTCATTCCTTACTTAAAGGTCTATCATATAGGACTTTGCTAGAAGAAACTGAAAGGCTGCAATATACTTTGCTTTCAAAGAATGACAAGCTATCATTTTAAGGAGTTCAGGTGAAATGAATCATCTGAGACGTCAGCTTACATATAATCACAATTGGTGATGTTACTCTTTTCTTGTTCGTGACATGAGGTTTTTCTATTTGAGGCTTGTTGGGTCATTCTTGTGAATAAAACATGTGCTAGAAGTAAAATTTACAAAAATAAAAGAGGATTTACATATGTAGTACCTTAAACTATTATATTTACATATTAACACCTACACTTTACTATTTACTAAACATATCACACTATAATCCCACCATCGCTCCTATTCAAAATCCCAAAACCATGGAATCCTCAATGGCAAAGAGATGTAAAGTTGTAGTGGGATCTCGTTGGTGACGGGATTGGCATCATATGACCTTGATAATAAATGATGGCTTGTGAAGGTCAACCCTCGATGATGAAGAATAGGTGTAGAAAATATGAGTGGATCTCGTTGGCAATGGAATTGGTGACACATGAAGGTCAATGACGAAGATGTGTGAAAGTTGTGATGGAATTTCATTGGGAGCACCAGCATTTTTCTTTTGTGGGGGCACAAATTATAGATCTTTAGAATACCCACCCTCAATCTTTTTCATCCGGATTTGAGACCGACATTGGCAATTTTAAAAATTTTCTTATAAGATTTGTAATTAATAAAAGTTTATAAATTACATATAGATGAAATTCTCATAGGCTTCAAATTAATAGAGGATTTGATGGAAGATTTAGTAGATAGTGAATTTCAATAATTATTTCTTAAAATTTCTAGAAAATAAAGATGAATGATTAGAGAAATTAAAATTTTATTCTTAAATAAAAAAAATTGAAATTTACTCAATTGAACTCCAAGTGCATGAAAAGTTTTCATTTAAAACATTAGAATTATCTGAATTCATAACTTTTCACCACTTATATCCTTTGAACTTTTATATCAATTTTTTTCTAAGATCTATTCAAGAAGATATAAAAACATCGAACAAAGAAAAAAAATAAGAAACAAACAAACAAAGTTTTAAACCATGTGTTGGTTTTTATTGTCCAAAAAAAAAGTTGGTTTTTCAGCTCTCTCTCTCTCTCTCTCACTCTCTCTCACGCTCAATCAGTCTCAATTACTCACTCATTCTCTCATCTGTCTTGCATGAGGCAAGCCCTCTGCTTCTCAATCCCTCTCGTTCTCTTCTCCCTCAGCCCATCCTACTTTAGCCCCACTCCTCCCTTGCCTCTACCACAACAAAGCCCCAAACCTACATTCCTTTCTTGTTCACACAACTAGTATGCTCCCTTTTTTCGTCTCACTATAGTGCAAAACCCCAACTCCACCATCTTTGCTCCTTTTCCCCCTCCAAGCAAAAGAACAACTTCTCGAACTGCTTGCTCACAAACCTTCAGCCATTGCACATCAACTCAAATGCACCTCTCCAACCCTCTCCAACTCAAATATGTTGGCAACATGCCCAACAATGGTCCTAGCCACTATTCTCTTCTTCGAACCCAACCACCTTTGACCATGACCTCTCCCCTCTCCTTCGACAACCCCAAAATTGTTGACTGATCACCTCACCCTTTCGATTGTCTTCTAGCTAGCGGTATTGCCCCCAAATGGCACCATAGTTAAATGATTTTGATTGAGGCTATCTGATCGGGTGGCTTTGCAATGAAATGACACCATTAAATACTTGACAATGGCTTGTATGTTCTCTAATGGCTAAAATCCTTGAGTAATAAACTATAAAATATACTTGATAAGACATAATGGCCTTTGTTAGCTAATGTTGACTCAAATTTATCCTTTTATACAACATCCACCCCAAAATCTACGAAGTATCATTGAATGAAGCAACTCATGATTGCTAAGCAAATCTTTTGGTCATATTGTTTCAACTACCTCCTTACTAGAGATCATGACAAGTCGGGATGATGAAATAATGAGATCTTACTTGGGTTCATTATCATTGCCCCCACTATTCACTTTAAGTGCAAGGTAATAAATTTCAAATCCAATATCAAATTTACTGCTACTATATGCTCGATACTTTGTGTTTATCCAACAATCAGTCTTAATAAAAAGTTTTTTCTTGTCACCGGGAGTGGTGATTAATCATAGGGCCTACACCTATTGAAACCTGGAGCTAGATTATAAAGTTCTTACAAAATAAAGACAAAATCTCTAAGTAGTGTCTGATGTTCAATCTAATCTGCCTTCTAAAAATTTGACCTAGAACACATCTTAAACTCTCCTAGCAAGCGGCTGGGGTTTGAATTGTTGGAGCGCATAGGATTTTTTTCCATTGAGGTTAACAAATGATTAGCAAGGCCTCACCAAGCTTTAATAGGTCCTGGGGCTGAATGACTGAAAGTATAGCTGTTTAAACTGATTTACTTGTCATTTATTATTTTTATAATTGCAGATATGGATGAGGTAAAATGTACCTTGGTTTGCATTTATATTGAAAACTAAGTACCATCCGCTAGTTTTTATCTTTAAAATTGCAGAAGCTTGGTTATCATTAAAAAAAAGCTTCATCTTTCTGTATTGGTTTGAAATGGTTGTCATGTAATTGTGGTAGAAGTTCCAAATGTAGTAGGTCATTGATGAACTTTGCTTCGTATACAGTGTCTTGCTGTTTCTATTTCTATTTTTATTCTTATCATGCTTAACCGATGCATTACAAGAGAGATTATCATAACAGGGTATGTGGGATATATAGAGATATCCTGCAGTAGTTGTTTTGTTGTAGAAATGAAGTGTATTGCCTGCTTTTGCATTGTTATAGTGTATGATTAATCATACTTCGATTCTTGAATGGGTAAATTGTTTGGTGAGCATAGCTCAATTATTTTGTTGTGTATTTTGCCTGTAGTAATTATATGAAACTCATAGTGCACTCATTACGCAGAAAGTACTGAGATCATCTCACCAATAATTTTCTAGAAGAATGAGTTAGTAAAAACTGCAACTAGACGAAAACTCTAAATTTTATCCTTATCCATGCCTATAGATTTTGCTCAGCAAATTTAATTCCAAATATGAATTTTTAAATGTTATAGGAATAACTTTCTCAAAAATGTAAGGAATAAGTAAAAAGTCCTGCATCAGATTTGAATAACAACAATTGATAACTACTTATATTTTAATAGAAATGTTCATATTGTTGGATCTGAAATTATTTTTCCTTGTATCTCTTTAAAACATTTTAACAACCGATCAGCTAGTTCAATCATATTATGTACCCTGGGTAGCAAATTCATTGTTTATCTGTTTTTGATTTGTGAAGGCCCAGAATTAGTACATGATTCAATTGTTTATTGACTTAATATTTCTTGTGGGTTTGATGTTAAGTTGATTTATGCTTATCTTTAAAATCATTTTGGATACTGCAATTGTTTGTGAATCAGATAGGAAATACTATTGCAGTACTGATGCATGTAGTTTATAATTTAATCATTAATGGTTCATGATGTCTTTTGATATTTCTTAACGTTATTTGCATCCAGGGGATTGAATATTGTTTTTGTTTTTAACACAAGTGAAAGTCTTAAATTCAACTGCTGACACAGAAGAATGCTTTTTCAGGACACACACATGTGGCAGAGGCATTAAAAGTCCCAATCCATATATTCTTCACAATGCCATGGACGTGAGTCATTGTCCCTCTGCAATTTACTATTTTTTTCTTTAGTTCCAGCTGTTGGGTTATTGAATGCTCTGCACCATGAGTTACATTTTAGGAGAAGAAGAGCCTTTGCACTTTTATTTTATTTTATTTTATTTTTTCCATCAAATTGATAAATTCATCATCTAAAATATTTCTTTTGTACATTTTTCTTCAGGCCAACTAGTGAATTTCCACATCCTCTTTCTCGTGTCAAACAATCTGCTGGATATAGAGTGAGAATTCTCTCATTTACTATTTCAGTCTTGTTCCATCAAAGTAGTTGTATCGATGGCTATTTTCTATGCTCTGCATCACCATCTGACTTTATTCATGCTATTCAATTCTATGAAGACATGTTTCGTTTTGATAATACATTTTATTCTTTTTCCATAATATTCAGTTCTGATCAATTGGAGATGGCATCAGTGCTAGGTTGTAGAAAGTGTCGTCATGTTGCAAGAATGTTAATGGTTATGGTGTTAAGTTTGTAGATAACGATGATGTGTATTCGCCCATTGACAGAAAGTTTAATGAAGATGATGACATTCATCATCAATAACAACGGATACAGAGTTTGGGAGATGCAGGGTTGTCTTTAGAACTCTCTCTATAAATGAATTGATTTTAGGATATATTTATAATTTTCATGATTATTGATATCATTTTCCTAATATTCTTGTAGTTATCAATAATGTATGATGGAGATGCTCTCTTTAATGATGAGATTATAATTAAACAATATGTTAGCCCGAGCTAACCCAACAAGCTTGTCCGTTTTATGTTAACCTCAGTGCAACTAGTGGAGATTGCCACTAGCATTGTCTTGTATCAACGATCCAAATATACCATATTATAAGAAATAATCTCATGAGTTCATTGGTGTGAAAGATCTAAGTTTCGGTGGCCTGATTAACTGGAGTAATTTCAAAAAGTTTCATCACCACTTAATGAACCCAACAAAAACGAGCAAAAATATTTGGTCATTATGCATAGATCAACGTCTCTCTTGGTCATTGAGAGAAGAATTTTGAGATGAATGGCACATAAAATGATGGATATGGGAAGGGTAATAAATTTAAGGTGTCAGAGAATCCCTATAGCGGATTAAGCATTACAAGCACATGACAACATTATTTTTGCTTGTGATACGGAGACCTTGCTAGACTAGTCAGATAGCTTTGTTGTTGTCGATGTTGGTGCTACTAGAAATGCTAGTATCATTTGAACTCTTTTTCCTTGTGTGTGGTAACTATTGCCCTTAAGAGGGTGACTTGATAGGTCTAATTGGGTCTTTCTAGCTCAAGTTTAGCTGCCTAGATTTTGCTCGATTATTTTGGGAGCATTTAAGCATCAATTTGAGTGATCTAGGTGTCTATGAACTCTATGCAATGCACTAGTTATTGTAGAGGGGTTATCAGATTATTAGATTTTTTGGTTTTTAATTAGCCAAACTATGTAAAATGAAGAACTATTTTGATAAATTTGAATTGCTTTGTGCTTTGTGTCAATACTTCATATTTGATGAGGTGTACTTTCTTATAATCCGATCAATTAATTTTTTTGGTTCTCTCAGCTTATTGGTCAAAGATATTTCTTGCTTTTCATATTTTTATGAAACCAACAATAAAATTTTAACTTAGGAAAAACCTCCAAGTCCATGTCCACTCATTGGACATCAAAGTAGTCATCTCCTTAGGATCATGAACCAAGTTATTTACTCTTGGATATACTCCTTGTGCGAAGGTGATATGTTCTACATGTGAAGTTTTTGGTGAAAAAATATCACAAGATTTTATTACAATGTGTGCATGGATCCTATGGCATGTTTCAGATTATGTTCGGTCTTAAAAGAAATTGATCCAAAATATTCAAGTTTGTGGAAAGCCACTTAAATATGGACAACAAGGGGACCTAGACCTGAAACTAGACATGCACAAGCATAGTTAGGCTTGGGTGTAACTTGGGCGTGTCTTCCGTGATTATCCCTGGCATTATTTTTCTTTTATATATATATATATATATATATATATTTTATCTCACTCCCAAAAGAGGGTTAATATTTTTTATATCTATTTTTCTATAGTCATTCATCTAAAAGAGGGAATAATTTTAGAGAAAAAAATATATATAAATAACCCATCTCTACTATTGCTACTTCCACAAATGGGTCTCAAGATTTTTGAGGTTGAATCTCGATGATTATGCTATGCTAAAATGCCATTTGAAACACTCTTCTAGCTTTGTTGAGTGACTCATGGTGGAGAGTAAGGGTCAATAAAGTTGATGTCCTACTAGTTTAATATTATACTCCTCTACTTGTGAGAAAGTTGGATCAACGTGGCTGAAATGGTGGAGAGTAAGGTTCAATAAAGATGATATCCTACTAGTTTAATATTATGCTCCTCTACTTTGAGAAAGTTGGATCAACATAGCTGAAATTGTGCCCTTCTTGATATCTTGATGTGGTTCTAATATGAGGGATGACGAATGTTTATGCTTTGTTAAATGGGCGTGCGAAGTACTTTGCTCTATTGGTTTGATATTTTTACTATTCCATTCATTGGGAAGCTATATATTCAAAGCTAAAATTGGACCTCTTTTTTAGGAAATTGAGGACAATTGATGTCATGCCCTACTGGGTTGATATTTTATACCCCTTCATGTAGAGGAATTGGATTGATAAACCTAAATTTGGACCCTTCTTAATTTTCTTGTTGTTTGACTGATTTCTTCTTTGAATTTTGGCCTCTAACCAACTTTAAAGAAGATTTGGTTGAGTTTTCTTGGAAAAGAGTGGAGTTGTGTTTCATATCTTATCTTTTTTTACATACACACACACACACACACATATATATATATATATATATATATATATATATTGGTGAGATTGACAATGATCACTCTGATTAGATGTGTACTAGATATAGCTTATTTCACAAATATTCTCTTAAATATATCATTGATTATGGTTTCAAGTTGTCCATTGGATGAATCGATGAAATTAAAGTGGAAGATGTCATTTCCTCCAATGCTATTGCAAGTCTCCTTAAACTATGTTAGAAATGGTTTGGAGTTATTGATCTCATTAAATCCTTTGATTTTCGGAATGAAGTACCCTTATGACGCTACTTTTAATTGTCACCCATTTGATAAAAATGGCCTATTTATACTTGTTTTTCAATAATCTTGCAAGCCATGACTTCCTTAAATCTATCATTGATTATGGTTTTGAGTTGGCCTTTATTAAGATTTCATAAGTTGATGATTCTATTATGGTTGCTAAGCGTTGTTGCCCACTATCTAGCATGTTATGCATTTGAACCCCTTGGCCTGTACTTATCATTATATTTGGATTTCAACATGAATCAATATGAAGATGTTTGCAACACCCCATTTTCGTTGGCATATACCTCTCATTACTAGGTAATGGGGACCAAGCCGATTGTTCTTTGTCTAGGTCCCAAAGAAGGCTAACCATTCGAGTTTGAGGATGTGGTTGCTTCATGAATTGTTTATAACTTTAGAAAGTTTGTGGTTTTATAGATTTTTGACCTTGAATATGATTACCATCTCCTTAAAGCTGATTAAGTACTTTAACCTTAGACTGTTGCCCTTAACAAAGCCTTTATGATAATTGAGGTGACGTGGGATGGTTGTGATGTGGAATGATTACATTCATCTTTTGATTCGACTTTTGAGATCATCTCATTTTGGGTCCCTCGGAGAGGTCAAGCCTTAATTTTTTTTTTCTTCTTCTTTTCGATGTTCCTCTGAGGTTTTGACTTGTAATTTGGGATTGATAGAATATTATATTATTTTCATTTTCTTGTCTCTTCTTTTTTTTTTTCATATCTTTATTAGGTGTGACTTCTTAACGATGGGTATCTATGTTGAGTACCCTAATATCATTCTTTGATACTGACTGACCAAGCTTTGTATTTAAATTATTTAAAATATATATATAAAAAAATCTGGCTTTGTATTTTTCTTTGATTTCCATTTTGTTACCCATATTTGTATTTTTGGGTATTTTTGTTTTTACTTTTTCTCGAAAATATTTTTATTTGCCTTTTTTTATCGTATTTTTTCATACTTTTGTGATTTAAAAAAAGAAACTATGCACTTCATTTTAGATTTCTCAATCAAATTCTATGCATGATGACATTTATTTGAAGACGGATATGGACTATGTCTAAACTAAAAATTAATTCACATCCTTTCAAAGTGGGTGGATTCATTTTATATTTGCATCAAAAAGTGCATAATGTGTCACATTTTTTTATGCATTACTCTGCACACTTTTATTGTACTGTGTCACTGATAGGAAATACTTGAGTCCTCAAGTAACCCTAAGGTAATACTTGAGTTCGCAAGCAAACTTATTCAAAACGGATGAGCAACAGCAGAAATTCTGCTGTTGACAGAGAAAACTGCACCCAAACAGAGGAAAATTGGAGAAAATCTGAGAGAAAACCAAGCAAACACTTGTATTCCTCTAGTGAATGAATAAAAATAGCAAACGATACCATGTTCTTCGATCCGAGAGGAAGAACAACTCTCCAAATCTCCGGCAACGCCAAGAGCCCAAAGCAATAAAAACTAGATCTCAAATGACAATTCAAATTCAAGATAAAAACTCTAATTCTCTCATTACTCCCTAATTAAGGTTAAAGGAAGGATACAAATTCCCTAAACACCCTTCTAATTCAAAACTTCCCTCCAAACAATGTGTTTAACTCATGCATGGGCCCCCCAACACTTCCCCCCCCCCCCTCTGCCTGGTTCCGCCCGGCTCTGGGCTGCCGGGTGTAGAACTGGACCGGTCTAGCCGGCCCTCCTGGGCCGACGTACTATTACTCCCCTCCCAAAGATTCACCTTGTCCTCAAGGTGGAAGGAAGGGAATTGTTCCTTCATTCTTTCAAAGGGCTCCCACGTCGCATCAAACTCGGGCAGACTTTTCCATCCAATCAGCACTTCTTTCTCTCCCTGTTTATCTGATCTGACGCCTCGTAGCTCCAGCTGTTCCCATATCATTTCCAACTCCTCTGTCAGGGTCTCTGGTAATTCCGTACTCACTGCATGCTTCCCAATAGTTCTCCTCAACTGAGACATATGGAACACTGGGTGTATGATTGTTGATGGGGGCAACTTCAGTCGGTATGTCACTGCCCCAATCTTGCCCAAGATTTCATAGGGGCCGAAGTACCTTGGTGCCAATTTCTCATTTCTCTTTCTAGCCACTGTTCTTTGCCTGTAGGGTCGTAATTTTAGGAAGACCTTCTCCCCCACTTCAAACTGTATGTCCCTCCTGTGTGAATCCGCCTCTCTTTATAACTTGTTGTGCCCTTTGCAGATGTTTCTTCAGCTCTTCTAACACCTTATCCCTTTCCTCTAAGTACTGCTCCACTGACGAAACTGGTGTGCTTCCCTTCCCATAGTGCACTAGGTGTGGGGGGTCTCTGCCATAAATCACCTTGAAAGGCGTCATTTGGGCAGCAGAATGGTACGAAGTATTATACCAATACTCTGCCCATGGTAACCATTTAGCCCATTTCTGTAGTGTTTCTGAAGCAAAACACCTCAAATATGTCTCCAAGCTCCGGTTTATCACCTCTGTCTATCCATCTGTCTGAGGATGATAGACAATACTTCTCTTGAGAACAGTGTCCTGCATTCTGAACATTTCCCTCCAAAACTGACTAAGGAACACTTTATCTCTATCAGACACAATTGATTCAGGCATCCCGTGTAATCTGACCACTTCCCTAATAAATGCTGCTGCCACTGATACCGCGGTGTACGGATGTCATTGGAGGATGAAATGTGCATACTTACTGAGGCGGTCCACCACTACCAAAATGACTGTGAATCCCTCTGAGTGGGGTAGGTCGTCGATGAAATCCATGGACACTTCCTCCCACACTTTGTTTGGAAGTGCCAATGGTTGGAGTAATCCTCTTGGTGCCATTGCCATGTATTTATTTCTCTGGCACATCTCACACCTTGCCACCATCTCCTCCACATCCTTATGCATCCCCTTCCAGTAGAGCTTAGCTGCTAGCCTCTTGTATGTCTTCTGCACCCCTGAATGGCCTCCAATTGCACTGCCATGGAACTCCTGCAATAAATGGGGAATATGCATGGAAGTTCGTGGCATCACGAACCTCCCTTGATACAATAGCCTCTCTCCCTCAATGCAGTAACCAGGATGGCTACTCTTATCTTTCCTCAGATCTTCCCTGATTCTTCCCAATTCTTCATTAAGCATGCTCTCTTCCTTGATGGCCCCTAGTAAACCATCAGGGGAACTGACACAACTAATTCCTGGAGTTCCCCGACACACCTGGACAAAGCATCAGCTGCTTTATTCTCTAATCCTGGCCTGTAATAGATTTTGAAATCATATCCCAATAGTTTGGATAGCCATCTCTGATGCTCTTCAGTTACCATTCTTTGCTCCAAGAGGTACTTTAAGCTCCTCTGATCAGTCCGAATGATGAAGTTTCGTCCCAAGAGATAGGGGCGCCACTTCTGAATAGCCAAGACAATGGCCATCAGCTCCCTCTCATACACTGACTTCAGTCTTGCCCTGGTTGATAGCAATTGACCGAAGTATGCTATAGGCCTGTGGTTCTGCATCAACATTGCCCCCAACCCATATCCTGATGCATTGATCTCTACTACAAAGACCTGAGTAAAGTCTGGAAGAGCTAGAACAGGAACAGTGGTCATGGCTTCCTTTAAACTCTCGAAGGCCTTGGTCGTTGCTTCTCCCCATGAAAAATTGTCTTTCTTCAGCTGCTCAGTCAAAGGCCAAGCAATGGTGTCGTACCCTTTCACAAATTTCCTGTAATACCCATTCAAGCCTAGGAAACCCCTCAACTCTCTTATGTTCCTAGGCACTGGCCATTTCTGCATTGCCTCTATTTTAGTTTGGTATGCCGCCACTCCTTGGGATACCACATGTCCCAAGTACTCCACACTTGCATGAGCAAAGCTGCACTTCTTTAGGTTGGATTTCAGCTGATGCTTCTGAAGCACTTCTAAGACCACTCTCAAATGTTCCAGGTGCTTCTCCCCAGTCCTGTTGTACACCAGAATATCATCAAAGAAGACCAGGACAAACTTTTTGAGGTACTGCTTGAACACCCTGTTCATCAAGGACTGAAACATAGCAGGAGCGTTAGTCAACCCAAAGGGCATTACCAAAAATTTATAATGCCCTTCATATGTCCTGAACGCTGTCTTTGGAACATTTTCCTCCCTCATTGATGCAATCAAAAAATATATAGGTATGAAAGGGGAAGACCAAAAGACACATTACATAAATTTAACACATAAATCTAAGCATTAAAAAGCATAGGAATATTCCCCCCAAGCTCTCGGTTTAACACCCAAACCAGGAACCAAGGAGACAGCCACGGGAGACGAAGGAACCGCACGGACCAAAGAGCCACGACCACGGGAAACGAAGGAACCGCACGAACCAAAGAGCCACGGCCTCGGGAGAAGGAGCCCAGCCGTGAGATCCCAAGAGGCAAACACGAAAAAACAAAAAGCCATGGTGGAATTCAAGGAGCCACACATGGGAAGACTAAACAACTATCTTGGATTCCCAAAAGCCTTATTTTGGAAATCCAATAGACAACTTTTAAGACATTAAAAACTATAATAAAAGTGCATTTAAATAAAGATAAATATGAACTAAAATTCATAACTAATAATGAGCTAATCCCTAGTTCAATAAATGAACTAAAGCCTAGCTCATAAATGAGCAAAAATTCTAGCTCAATTTTGATTGAGCTACCATACTCAAGGGAAGCCAAAATATGATTTATTTTGGACTTGTGTTGACCCTCCCTTTGTCTACATCACTCATTCTGATGTGGTGGTATCCGGATTTTAAGTCCAGCTCGGAAAACATCACTGCCCCGTATAGCTCGTCCAACAGCTCATCAATCATCGAAATTGGGAACTTGTCTAGTACAGTGCCCTTATTCAGAGCCCTGTAATCCACACAGAATCTCCAACTCCCATCCTTCTTCTTGACTAAGAGAACTGGACTAGAAAAAGGGCTGACACTGGGTTTGTTAATCACCACCTCCAGTATTTCCCTGATCAACTTTTCAATCTCTTCCTTCTGAATCTGTGGGTAACGGTATGGGCGGACGTTGATCGGTGTCTCCCCTTCTTTCAAAGTAATAACATGCTCCAACTCTGATGTGGACAAGGAATATAGGGGACCCTATATTTCTTGAACAAAAAAGACACACAAGAAAAAAACTGACAAAATGAGTAGATCTTAAAATAAACTTTGTTAAATAAACTCAAACGACCCAAAACTTGACAAACACAACAAAAGATGCTAGGAGATTTTAAAGAAATAAAGAAACTTAAAAAGACGCTATCCTCAGACAACCGTCAGAGCGGGTTCCTCACATGCATCGACCCTCTAAGGAGGTAAACCTTGGGGAGGTTGAAAGACCTCGCTAAACTGGTTCATGAGCGGCTGCACTGTGGGTGGAACATGGCCTTCTTCCTCTAATATGACCCCTTCCAGGCAGTGCAACTCCACTAAGTATCCTCCTCCCTCCTCCTGAATGGTTCTGATTAGGGATTTGAGGGAAACCCCTGCCTTGGTCAGCCCGACATCCCCTTGAATCATCCTTCTTCTTCCCCCTATCACCAGCTCCATCCTTTGTGCACCCCAATTGATCTTGGTCTTCCCCAATGTCTGCAGCCACTTCATTCCCAGGATGACGTCAGTACTCCCCAATTCCAAGGGAAGGAAGTCCTCCCTCACCTAGATCCCCTGAATCTTCAGCACCACACCTCTACAAACTCTTCTGCCCATTTCCACCTTTCCCGTGCCCATCATGACCCCATAGCCTCCGGTATCCACTAACTCTATCCCCAACAGCTCAACGATCTGGGTGGAGATGAAGTTGTGGGTTGCCCCACTATCAATCAATACCACCACCTCGCGGTCATCTATCTCTCCTCTCATTTTCATAATGTAACTCGGAGTGAATCCCACTACAGAGTTCAGAGAGACTTCTGCCACATCCAGGTGCAGTTTCTCCTTCTCTTCAGATATGCTACCACCTCCCTCCTCGTCTTCCTCGTCTTCACAGATAAGGAGAACCTAAAGAGTTCGGTCCTTGCACCTATGCCCCGGCATGTACTTCTCATCGCATCTGAAGCACAACCCCTTTGCTCTCTTCTCCTGCATCTCATTCTCTGTTAACTTTTTGAATTGTCCCCCCCATTTCCCCCTCCAGTTTTCTCCTTTGGCGCTTCCTTCTGACTTCCGGGCGCTGCCCCTTTTGATGGTAAGAAGGTAGTAGTCATCTTGTATGATCCCCCAGAATAGTTCCCTTGAGCTCCTCTTTCTGATTTCTTCTGATCCTCCACCAATTGTGTTAGCTCTATAGCCTTTCCTAGGTTCCTTGGCTCCAGCACCCTGATCGTTGTTCGTATCTCAGGCTTCAGTCCCTTCATCAAATTCCCTTCCAGGGCTGACTCTGAAATGTGATTCAATCTGCTAGCCAAGTACTCAAACTTGTCCCAGTAGTCTGATACAGTCCCCTTCTAAGTCAAGGCAAAGAATTGCTCATAGAAGTCTCCTCCCCCATCTACTCGAAAACGCTCCAATAAGCAATCTTTGAACTCTCTCCAGCTCCGTATAGGCCCCCTCCTGTCACGCCACTGATTTCAGGCCAAGGCTTTTACTTCCAAACACAATCCTGCCGTCGTCAGCCTCTCTTCCTCTGTCAACCCATTGACAGCGAAGTAGTGCTCCACCTTGTAGATCCAGCCATGGCCGTCTTCACCCTCAAAGACAGGTATCTTCAGCTTCCTCACCCGTGGATCTCCCCCATGCCCCCTGAATCCTCCATACCCGCCCATTCCTCGAAGAAGAGGTGCTCCCCAACTGTCACGATCTTCCCTCCGACGATTATACCCAAACCCTTCATCATATTTCCCTCTTCTCCATTCAAAATCAGCACCCCGACAATGGAATTCTTCCCTTCTCCCGCTGAAATCAGCACCCCGACGGTCATTTCCCAAGCTCATTTCCTCTCTAGAAAGTGGTTCTAGAGGTGGCATGTCATCCTCCCCTTCAATGACCTCCACTTCCGAATTTCTCCTCCCCCTAAACGGGTTTGGATTTCCTCCTACACCATGGCCTCCGGTGGTCTCTCTTGCTTCCGATGTCGTTGGATTTGTTTCAACTCCAACAGTTTCTTCCATCA
Organism: Dendrobium catenatum; assembly: GCF_001605985.2. NCBI lineage: Eukaryota > Viridiplantae > Streptophyta > Magnoliopsida > Asparagales > Orchidaceae > Dendrobium > Dendrobium catenatum. The sequence continues at coordinate 383,331 of NW_021319234.1, forward strand.
CCGTGAATTTCCCCTCTATCATTTCATTGTTGGAGGTGATTTGAGTTTGAAAGTTAAAGAAATTTCCCTCCAAATATGATTTTAGTTGACCGATCTTGCCTTCCAAGATCTCTACCTTCTTCTCGGCCATCTATCTCCCCAAGAAACACGAAGATCTTCTTCTGGAAAAAAAAATCTCGCTGAAATTTTAAGATTTCAACCGCTGGCAGTCCCAAATCGATGCTCTGATACCAATTTGATAGGAAATACTTGAGTCCGCAAGTAACCCTAAGGTAATACTTGAGTTCGCAAGCAAACCTACTCAAAACGGATGAGCAAACAGCAGAATTTTTGCTGTTGACAGTAGAAAACTGCACCCAAACAGAGGAAAACTGGAGGAAATCCGAGAGAAAACCAATCAAATACTTTTATTCCACTAGTGAATGAATAAAAACAGCAAACGATACAATGTTCTTCGATCCGAGAGGAAGAACAACTCTCCAAATCTCCGGCAACACCAAGAGCCCGAAGCAAGAAAAACTAGATCTCAAATGACAATTCAAATTCAAGATAAAAACCCTAATTCTCTCATTACTCCCTAATTAAGGCTAAAGGAAGGATACAAATTCCCTAAATACCCTTCTAATTCAAAAATTCCCTCCAAACAATGTGTTTAAGATTTCAGCCGCTGGCGGTCCCAAATCAATCCTCTGATACCAATTTGATAGGAAATACTTGAGTCCGCAAGTAACCCTAAGGTACTACTTGAGTTCGCCAGCAAACCTACTCAAAACGGATGAGCAAACAGCAGAATTTCTGCTGTTGACAGTAGAAAACTGCACCCAAACAGAGGAAAACTGGAGGAAATCCTAGAGAAAACCAAGCAAACACTTGTATTCCACTAGTGAATGAATAAAAGCAGCAAACGATACAATGTTCTTCGATCCGAGAGGAATAGTAACTCTCCAAATCTCCGGCAATGCCAAGAGCCCAAAGCAAGAAAAGCTAGATCTCAAATGACAATTCAAATTCAAGATAAAAACCTTAATTCTCTCATTACTCCCTAATTAAGGATAAAGGAAGGATACAAATTCCCTAAATACCCTTCTAATTCAAAAATTCTCTCCAAACAATGTGTTTAACTCATGCATGGGCCTCCCAACACTCCCCCCCCCCTTTGCCTTGTTCCGCTCGGCTTTGGGCCGCCGGGTGTTGAACCGGACCGGTCCTGGTTGGATAGGTCCAGCCGGCCCCTCCTGGGCCGTCGTAACAGCCACTCACTTTATAATGCATTATGCTGCATGCTATTATTTGCAGGTTTGTTTGTAAGCCTTTATTGATTGTGAGTTTTATTTTATTTTATTTTTACTCAAACTTGCATCATGTTTGCACTTCATCAATATTTTTGTGCTCTAACATTACTTTGTTATCTCCCAAATGTCAGAAGAGCATTCATGTTGCCCTATAATGTAGTAATAGAAGTAGGTCGTCCTTCTTTGTGTGTTAAGATATTTAGAATGCGGTACAAGAGGCGCCACAACCTATGAAATATATTCCATCACACCAATAAAGATGGTTAGGGGTATTTGTGTGGGATATGTTATTCATGAATCACCCAAAATTTAACAAAGAATATGCTTGTGACTTTGTCAAAATGACGTAAATGGGTTGCACATGAGGTGCCTTGATGTAGGCGGGGGGGTCAATTCTTCTTGTCCATGGCTTGCTTGTTGTTCTCAGTTTGGAGATGTTTGCTGCTTACGGATTGGGCCTTGGCTGTTTGGTATTGAGTTCAAAATTTTGGGTTCTAGTTGGTTCTAGCTCATTAAAGTTTGAGTTGTGGGCTAGCTCGTTATGAGCTGAAGTTTAGTTCATTAAGTGGTGTAGAATTCAGCTCATAATGTTGCCTTTTCCCCTTTATCTTCTTAGTTTCTGCTGGCTGTTGCTGTTCCCGTGGTCAACCCCTCTTGGTTTTATTCCTTGGTTGTTTTCTCGTGAAGCTTGCCTTGTCTCCTGTGCTAGCTCTTCTGGTCTCTTGCTGGCTGGTTTCCCGTGGCTGCTGGTGGGGTTTTCCTTGGGCTGTTTCTCTGTTTTCTGTGCAGAAATTTTGTTGGTTGTTTAATGTCTTTTGGCCTTTCATTTCCCCAAAACTGATTGGTTTTGGTTGGAGGTGATGTGGCTGTTTGTCTTCTTTCTTTTGCCTATAAATTAGAGATGTTTTGAGGCTTAAAAAGGTTGGTTAAGATGCTGATTTTTGGACATGAAAACCTGAGGGTTTTGGAAAAGCTTGAGAGCTTGTTCCATTTCTTCTTCCTCTCTATCTTGGAATAACTTGCGAGTTACTCCGCTCTTTGTCTCGGCTTCTAATATATTTCTTCTATCCGCAAGTATCCACCTCACTTGTATCCTTCTTCTCGACGAATGCAAGCTTCTTTAGGTGTTTTATGTTTGTCAAGAGTTGTAAGATGTTTGTTTTAATTATATAAGTTGTATGCGTCATTTTTTAATATTAAAGTTGTATTTTGTTTTGTGCAAGTGTTGTCGCTTTATCTTATGTAATTTTGTTCTTTTTTGAGTATTTATGTATTTTCTTATCCTAGGAAGAGTATATCATTTACTTGCAAAAATTTGGGGCTTTTCTCAAATTTTTGCTTGCATCAATTTGGTATTAGAGCAAGTTGTGTGTGTTTTGGTGTCATGAATGCGAGTGTCATGTGAGTCTTGTTATCAAGTGATTTAAATTTTGTTGGGTCTTCTTTTAGAAAAAATGGTAAAAGATAAAAATAGTGATCCAGTGGTTGATGAAAATCAGTCCAAAGATATCGAAAAAATAATTCCAATGAACAGATGGGTTCCGACAAAAGGTGATTCGACAAATCCCCTGCAGAATGAGCTATACAAACTTATGAAATTAAAATAAAACATCACATACAACTTCCTAAAATTACATCTCCAAACTGAGAACAACAAGCTGCCCATGGACAAGAAGAATTGGTTGAGATGGTTTTGAGGCTTGAAAAGGTTGGTTAAGATGCTGATTTTTGGACATGAAAACCTGAGGGTTTTTGGAAAGCTTGAGAGTTTGCTCCAGTTCTTCTTCCTCTCTATCTTGGGATAACTTGCGAGTTACTCCGCTCTTCGTCTCGGCTTCTAATATAATTCTTCTATCTGCAAGTATCCACCTCACTTGTATCCTTCTTCTCGACGAATGCAAGCTTCTTTAGGTGTTTTATGTTTGTCAAGAGTTATAAGATGTTTGTTTTAATTATATAAGTTGTATGCGTCATTTTTTTAATATTAAAGTTGTATTTTGTTTTGTGCAAATGTTGTCGCTTTATCTTATGTAATTTTGTTCTTTTTTTAGTATTTCTGTATTTTCTTATCCTAGGAAGAGTATATCATTTGCTTGCAAAAAATTGGGGCTTTTCCTAAATTTTTGCTTGCATCAATTTGGTATCAGAGCAAGTTGTGTGTGTCTTGGTGTCATGAATGCGAGTGTCATGTGAGTCTTGTTATCAAGTGATTTAAATTTTGTTGAGTCTTCTTTTAGAAAAAATGGAAAAAGATAAAAATAGTGATCCAGTGGTGGATGAAAATCAGTCCAAACATGTTGAAGAAATAATTTCAATGGACAGATGGGTTCCGACAAAAGGTGATTCGATAGATCCCCTGCAGAATGAGCTATACAAACTTATGAAATTAAAATAAAACAACACATACAACTTCCTAAAATTACATCTCCAAACTAAGAACAACAAGCAGCCCATGGACAAGAAGAATTGAAACCCCCCGCCTACATTATGCCTAAAAATTTCCCTACTATTATTCACTCATGAAACTCATTGTCACTAGGTGTTCATGAGTGAATGATTGAGAGGGGGACAAAGATGTTGGGAGTTTTTTTGAGATGGAGTCTTAAGTTGTTGAGTGGGTGGGGGAAATAGGTGTCTCCCATGTGATACATGTACAAATTTATCTTTATTTTTCAAATTCACATGCAAGCTAGTTGCTTCCTATCTAAGGATGGCACCATTTGGTGTCTGTCATAGAAGGAGAATGCATTCGCAAGGTTGGTGGGGTATTTTGGTCCATGTTAGCTATGCCACTTGAATATGTAGGTGACATTAATTTGTTAAGTGGGGAGCGAGGTGCATTTTTCAAAGTTTTATTTTTTTTTATAAGTTATGATTTTTCTATGCTTTGTATATAGAAATATATATTTAGAATGAGCACGCATGCGTGCGAACTTCCAACAGCCCACCCTTCAATGTGGCAAATTTTTTTCTCTTCTAGTACTACAACATTCGCAATATGGGTTGTCATTCTTGGATTGTTTCAGCATTCTGACACATCGGGATAGTCTATTAGATGAAATGAATGACATTCAAGATATTTGGAGTCAATTTCTTGTGAAATTACACCTATCTTCCACCATTATTATTGCATTCGGTTGAGCAATTTGTGGGTCACACATGAATATCAACGATAATAAAATGTGTAATAGCTTTAAGAAGTGTGTATCTTCCGGAGTGGTTTTACATGATACAACCTTCATCAAAGAGTAATTTGAATGTTTGATTTGTCAATTAGATATGGTATTATACAAAAAAAAAACTAAAATTAAATTGTGAAATAAATCACTACCTGTTAAGGATAGTCTATTATACACACATATGCACATAGACGCGACATTCTCGGAATCCATTGCTTCCAAATCCTTGATATATATAAAATAATATTGAATGTTAGGTATCTGCTTTATTTGAGGATATTGACATGTATTCTTGTTGTTTACTGGAGGTTCTTGTTGATCTTACATGATATTCATATTTTGTTAAAAGAATGAGTCAACTCATTCAGTAGAAAACTGTCCCTTTATTTTTTATTTGTTAGGATTAGATGAAGCTTTTCTGAGTTGAATACTCTTTTGTTTTCTTTTATGATCATTTATCTTCAATTACTCATTTGATGTTCCATAAAGACTATCATTTAATGTTTTAGAACTTTCTGAATATTTGTCATCTGCTAAATGATTTTATTTTTTTTTTTCATTTTGCAGCTTTCATATCAGATTGTCGATTCTATGATTTGGCTTGGTATACGAGACATGATAAATCAATTTAGGAAAAAAAAATTGAAGTTGCGTCCCGTTACATATCTGAGTGGTGCACAAGGCTCTTCTTCTGATATACCACATGGATATATTTGGAGCCCACATCTTGTTCCCAAGCCAAAGGGTATGGCTTAGTAATATTCTATCATAAGTGAAAGAAATTTCTTCTGGAAAAATTTTTATATAGGTTCAAATAAATATATATTGGATTTTTGTGTAATAACAGAAGAAATACAAATCTATAACATAATGGGGGATTTGTGTGGAATTTTGTGGTCCTTCATTTCTCTTTACTGTATTCTAGCTGTCATTGATATAGATTTTCTTCATAGCATATATTCATGCAAATGGAAATCTAGCCTATTCAAGTTCTACCCATTGTTTGATTCAGCACTCTTTTAAGATGTGTAAGAAATTTCTTGCAGATTGGGGACCTAAAATTGATGTTGTTGGATTTTGCTTTCTTGATCTTGCATCAAACTATCAGCCCCCAGAATCACTTGTGAAATGGATTGAAGCTGGTGAAAAGCCCATCTATATTGGCTTTGGTAGCCTTGTGAGTTTTATTCCTCCTATTAGTTTTTTTTATGGATTTTTGTTATTTGTTTATTGGCTTTGGTAGCCCATTCTAACGACAATATGCTTTTGTAAACAATCAAATCTTGATAATTTCAGGTCTTGCACAAACTTCGTGAGATAATCTTCTATTTAAACATGAGACCTCAAAAGTCATGCAAATACTTTGAAAAATGTATACAAGTGCACCGAGATATATGCAAGATCTGACAAAGGTGCTAATATTCAAATCTAAAGATAAAAAATTCTGTGTTGGCCAAAGAGAAAATGAACTCAAATTTCCCCTGCTTAGAAAAGTGTATAACTATTACAAAAAATGTGCAGGCTCTCTAAATTGTGTTCAAACTCTTAAAGATAAGCATGTCTGCGTGTTGCGTGACTTGAAAAACTTAAAACAACCTTACTTTGAGAACCATGCCTTTTTGAAAAGAAACCATTTATGAAAATTCTTAAATCACTTTTAATTATAAGATTACACTCTCAATGCTGCATGATGATCTAAAGTAGGCTGCCCTATCTATAGTGTAAGGTTTTAAGTCTTATGTTGCATGTCCCATTCTCCACATCACAAATATTGGAGTCGACTCGACAAGACTTAAATCCCATGAACCCAATTCTCTGCTAGCAAGCTAGGATAATTGATATGGTTCAAAGTGATAAAAGATAAATGTTATTATTCTGATGATGATCGTGTTGATTGGAAATCTCAACTAGAGGGAATATTAATATAAAAAGTCTCCCAAATCTCAAAGAAAATCATTATGAGACTCAAATTCTTATAAAATTATACAATTAAGAACTAAAATATAAAAATATTCAAGTAAAATCTGACCCAAAACTTAAAACAACAACCCATCAACCCTTTGTAATAGTTTGATGAGGATGATATATTTAAGATTAACCTATGCATTCAATGATATATTTAAGATTAACCTATGCATACAAAGAGCAAATGTTATCAAATGTATCATTTTATTCACTCTTAAATGATTTTTCATCATTAAGGACGTGGCACTATGAAATATTTGAGGCATGTAAAATGAAGTTTTCCAATAATATTTCACGGAGCATGTTGTATTGGATGTGATTATAACTAGCAATGGTGTTAGCAGGGAATATAAAATTTTGGGGGAAGCTATCTTAACCCCCCAAGTGTACTTTTTTAACTTATATTTAAACCAAGGCATTAAGAGGCATTAACGCTGGAGGATGAGCCAGAGATTGGGTTACCGTGTTGATAGATTGATTGTTGAGAAGCTCTTAGGTTTGTTGATTTGATTTGAGAATTTTTGAACAATTTAAATGATGTGGCTACAAGAATTCCATGCGTGAGAACTAAGTTTCATAGGCGGAGTTTTTTCTATGCCCGAGAAATAGAAACAATGCTGAGTTAAAAATTATTCAGTTTTGTTTCCAACCATCTTCCTTTGACCTTAAAACTACTGATCCCTGTTCACCAATGACAATTGACAACAGCCTCATCAGGGTCACATTTATCTTTCTGTCTTTTGTGTACTTCGTACCTGTTCCCTTCTCTGGTTGTTATGGGACCCATGCTAACCATCTCGTGGCTATTAGGTCCGAAGTCTGCATGAATGTGGAGTAGTTCGCTGCTTTCAGCTGCTGTTTTAGCCAAAATGATTGCAATAGCACTGTGAGATTACTTTCCAATGCAAAAAAGGAAAAAGAAAAAGAAAAAAAAAAAAAAAGAGAGAACAATTATCTGTGCCAGCATTGCCGTAAACAATCTAAAGCTGTTTTTTTTTCCTTTCAGTTATCTTTTACAACCATGCTCACAATAAAATTTCCAATTCATATAATTGGTAGCTTATGAACATCCATGACCATGCATTTGTAGAAATAATATGGTATTTTTCTATAGCATTAATGATTTTAAAATTTGTATGTAGCATGTTGAAATTACTTTCCATAGCTACTTTCTCCCAACTTATCATTGTTTGAAATTGCGCAATATGAGGCCCGCCTCAGCGCAATTTCAGTGAAAAACACCTTGAGGCTTACGCCTCGAACTTTTTTTATGATGCTTACGCCTCATCTTGGTGAAGGCCCTCCTTGAGGCGTTCCCCGCCTCGCTAGCATGAGGCATACGCCTTGCTCTATTTATGTATGTTTTTATTTAAAACTTAGCTAAATCCTATACAAAGCCCCAAAAAAATCATGCCCTCTTGTGCTCCAAAGCCGCATTAACTTCCGCTCAACTGACTCGACCTCCAGCCCACCGTCTTCGCTGTAGCCACCACCATCATAGCCGCCGCCAGGGATCACTTGAAATCCGCGTACCGCCATCATCTCCTATAAAAATTTAAGTTTTACTCCTATTTTATGTTGATGAAAAATATTTATGAAAGAAAAAGATGGTTGAAATAAATAAAGTAGATTGGTAGGTATTGGACCCTACAATATGAGACAAATGAGAGGTCAATTTGTTATGACGACTCAAATAAAAATTCTCTTAGTAATGATAATACAGATGATTTTTGATTTGTTGTAAATTACTTTAACTTTATCAGTAATTAAATGTAGATGAGTAGGGAATTGAGAAAGAAAAAATTTAGAGCTAAACTTGATGCTATATGATGTGTTTATGCAATTCATATATTTTATGTTGTTTTTCTCATGTGATATTTGAATTTCAATTCTATTTAATATAATTTATTACTTTTTTTTAATATAATTTATTACTTATCACTTTACATTTTGTGTGATTTTTTGTTTCATATGTATATAAATTTGTCACTTTATAGTTTAATAGAAAGTTAATATACCATCATTTAGCATATTATTTGGGTATTATATAAAAAATCACTTTTAACTTTTATTTTTTACTTTACACAATTTTTAGATTTTGAGGCTTACGCCTCAAAACGCCTTGAGGCTTACACCTCGCCTCACGAACGAAAAACGCCTCAATACCTAATTATTTAATTTTAAACCTTGCAAATTACTGTATAAGTTGTGCAAAAAGAATCTTCCACTTTGCGTGCAAAATACACTTGCATGTAATATTTTTACTCCCTTTGCACCTGGATGCATTATGCTGTTAGACCGGGTCCCTTTTGAACCGATCCTATTGGTCCTTTCCTGGACCGGCTCTTAGGGGGTGATTTGGAGAGGATTAATTAGGAAATTTTTCCTATTTAAAGATGACATATTTGAGCACTGATTTGGAGGGGATTGATTAGGAAATGTTTCTCAATTGAAGAGGGCTGATTTGGGAGCTGATTTGAAGGGGATTAATTGGGAAGTGTTTCCTAATTGAAGAGGGCAGATTTGGGGGTTGATTTGAGAGCTGATTTGGGAGAGAAATAATTAAGGAAATATAACAAATTTGGGAGGGAATTAGAGATGGGTTGTTTGGGTATTTGTTGTTTATTGTATGCTTTAAGTAGGATATTTTTACTATGGTTTGGGGATGTTTTGTTTGCTTAATTTAGTTTATTCTTAGGCTATTTGGGCTTAAGCCAGCGACTAGGGATTTGGGAGAGCGGGATCTTCCTCTATATTGCATTTCTCTTTATAGTTCTTTCAATAAAAATTATTTTGGAGCGTTCTTCTTCCCATTTTTTCGTGCTTCATCTGCTAACTTTGTGAAAAAAAAGTATCCACTTCCTATGAAATACACTTGTGTAATTATGGGTATTTTCAAAACAGTCATGTGTGATATTTTGTTGCACATTGCTTTATGTTATTGAAATTGTTGTTGTGCATCTAGAATTTAAATAGATTTTCTTCCAGTTTATTCACTACAATGTTCCTAAGGAAGTTTGAGGTTCATGAACTAAATATTTTGCCTTGAATATCTAAACTCGCAATTCATACTAGAATTAAATGTGTTCTTTAGAAGAGCCGTGTCGAGCATGTTTCTCCTTTTGAGAGGCAGGACCTATAAATTTTCTTGTTTTTTTCAAATCTGTCATCAATTTGACTTGAGCACTGTTTTTCTTTAGTGTTTCTCTTGAATTTTGTAAGTATGATTAGTCCAATGAGTGCTGATATTATTTTATTTCTCCAGTCTTGCACTTAGACCGATTATGTCAGTATTGTTAGTAGGATTCTACTTGCATTTGTTTTTTGAAGTTGCAAATTTGGTCTACCTCAGCCTGTTCAAGAACCGGAGAAAATGACAAGAACAATTGTTGAGGCTTTGGAAATAACTGGACAGAGAGGTATCATTAATAAAGGTTGGGGTGGCCTTGGAAATTGTAAGTATAGAGCTCCATTTTCTATTTAATTTCATAAATATTTATATTTCAATTTTAGCATTTTTTTTAAATTTTACTCAGTGGCAGAACCTAAGGACTTCGTGTATCTGCTGGATAATGTTCCTCATGACTGGCTTTTCTTGCAGTGCAAGGCAGTAGTAAGGCCCTTTCATCCTTTATGTTATTTCATGTCTGAAGAAGCATTATTTTTATACGAGTACTGACACCGTATTTATGAAGGAGAAAACTAAACAATTGATCTTTATGAAAACTAGTGCCTCAAGTAGGGTTACAAACAAGCCAAAAAAAAAATCTCTAAAATTGAACTAAAATGATACTTGACACAATTAAATGGTTTACCCAAACCTCACCGGAAGACCTAATTCATTCGGAGCCAAATAGAGGTCATCATCCTTCAAGAAAGTTCATAAAATTCAAATATTTTAAGTGAAATTTATTCCATCTAATACTTAAAGCAAAGTCTCGTCTACCTTTCCTAATTGTTTGCCAAGGGTGATAAACGTAAGAATAACCTCATCTTACTATGAGTCAATATCTTGTTAAGCATCTTATTATAAGGAAGTGACATGTGTCATCTAAGTGTTTTTTTTTTTGTAGTTAAATGAAACCATGGATAAAAGGTTATAATCAAAGCTCTCTAATCTGATAGTTTGTCCTCGAAATAACAACATTAAATTATGATCACAACAGAGCTCCTAAGTTTTCTGAGGGCTAAAAAAAGTATTGAATCATATAGTGTATTTGATAGGGCACAAAACTTTTGTTAGCTAAACTCTACAAAAATTTGTCCCGTTTAGATAAATATTTATCCCAAGTCTATAAGGTTCCCTTGTATGAAATAACTCATAGTTGTCGATAAGGATCCTTCGGCTAGATTAGGTTGACTACATACTTTTGACTAAGTTGACTAGGGACCATGATGACTCAGGATGATGAAATTATGAGATCTTGATTGGGTTCATCATCATCCCCCCACCATCAACTTTAAGTTAATGGTGATAAATTTCTAATCCAAAACACGATTGGTTATTATTATATGCTAAGCACTTAGTATTTTTTTAACGATTAGACTTGGTTGAAAGTTCTCTTCCACCACTAAGATGGATAATCAATTATAGTAACTTACACCCGTGAGAAATATGAAATCAAAACATAAGGTTCTCAAAAATAAGGGTGTTGGACAGTATTTTATATTCGGATTAATTTTCCTTCTGAAAAAATTGACCTGAAGAACTCCAGAACTCTCTCAGTAGTGGCCGGGTGTGAATTTTCAGAGCCCACTCACATGAGCTTTGAATTTTTCTCCTCAGTGGTGTTTGAGGTTCCATGGATGGAAAATAAGTTTTCATTACAACATGGCATGGGGTATCCATAGAAATTGTAGTGTTTTGTTGAGGGAAGGAGGGAGGGGCCTACTCAAACTCTCCGTGGAAGCTAGGTTTCTATGGATGAAAAGTCCTTACTAAAATATTACATATGATATTTGTAGAAATTGTAGTATTTCATCGCATGATGAAGCTTTTAAGTTGTGTGCTTTGATTTCTTGTTTTCAATGGCAAATAGGGTTCCCTTGTGATGGTTATAGCACGCCAAGAGCGGGATGAATTGATATATTAAAGTTTTAAAAATAAATTATGCCAAGTTAAGTTGCAAATTAATAAAAATCCTTAAAAAAATGCAAAAGATGTAAAGCACACAAATCAATTTTTATGTAGTTCATCTCATGCCTAGATGCAAGACTAACCAAACTCACAAACTAGAATTCTACCACCCAAATAAAAAGCTCATTTACACTAAGAATCTATTATGGGCATCTTTTTCACCGCTTAGATTTTTAGGCTGCAATCATGATTCCGTTTGGTAGTTGATTGCTTATTGATTTTTCATTTCTTTTCAAAAAATTTTGTGATATGAAACTTTTTTTTTCCAATCGGATTTGCTAATGTTTGATAGTTGTAAGAAAGCAGTTGTTTCAAAAACAAACATATTTATAATAGTCGTAGCAGCTATGAAAATTTTATTTTTTTCACAACTGCTTCACAATTATCTTTACAAAATGATACAACCATTCCAAGTAGACTCAAAGTGTATATGGGGAAATCTTCACAACCTAAACACAAAGCTAAATTACAATAATTTATAGCTCTTTTTTTTTTAAAGCAAAAGATAAATTCAGATTTTGTTGATACTAAATCTAGCACAATATAGCAAACCAAAATATTGAAAAACTAAAATGATCTTACAACACAATGTCCATTGTTTACCTTATTGCTTGCAAATGATCTTTCTCTTCTCTCTTAAACATGAAAAACATTTTATCTGCACTTGAAATTTTGTTCTTAATGAGAGTGAAGGATAGAGTCAAACCCAATATTGAGTCACTCTTAACACATCAAACCTGAGCCAGACTCGTTTGTCCAAACGAGTTAAAAATCTTGACCTGAACCCAACCGGACCCAACATGACATGACCTGCTAACTCGATTGAGTGTGACAGGCAAGTGCAAGCAAGCGAGCGCGAGGGCAAGCAACGAGCGCGAGCAATGCTATGAGTGCGAACTCAAAGGGCGAGATGCAACCAACAAACCAAGCGAGCGAGCGACGAACAGGCCAAACGGGTTGTGTTCAGGTTCGCGAGTTAACCTGAACCCAACCCGATATTTCAATTGGGTTTGAAAAATTAAACCCGAATTCGACTCGAATTTAGAATTTTCAGTTAGAGTTTGGGTCGGATTTTCGGGTCAGGTCATATATTGACACCCCTAGTTACAAGAAATTTCTACATAACTTTTGTTAGCCTAGCATTAAAAAAATTTGTGATTTATAGAATTTAATAAAATAAATCATTAAAACATTTAAAAAAATAGAATTCCAAAGAAGTATATCTCAGATTAAAATCAATTATTTAATGCAAAATCATTACTGTGCAATGCCGTTGCAAAGTCATTGGAAAAAAAAATTGTATTAGTGTATGTATATATTAAGGCTATTTGCTATAATGATTTGGCTGTTGCTATATTCCATTCTATATAATAGTCATATCAATGTGTTATAGCCAAATTGAGTGGATAAATAAGTCAACACTCAAAATAATCCATTTACATCATATAATCAAAAAGGATTATATCATATGATAAAAAAGAAACGTGAATATGAGGATTTAAATTGATGCTTACAAAATATATTTGGTTCATTTAGATAAATATTAAATCATTGGAAGCGGCTAGTAATGATTCAAATTTATCAAATTTTCAGAATGGGTCTAGTATCCTTTATTGAGTAGTTGATTTCTTTTCCTTACAATTGGTCCTCTATCTTCTCAGATTTCCAATGATCTGGTGCATTGCACCGGTAGAGTATTCAACTGTTAGTTTCCAATGCCTCTTGTATCTTTTAACTTCAGAAGGTGCCCTAGTATTATGTGCTTTGGACCTGACTAGTAATATGAGACCTGTAATTCTTCTAATTGATTCGCTTCTAAGATCAACACCACCTTGCTTTCTAATCCTATTAAAAATTCAAAAATAGGGGTTAGGATGCAATACAAAAGATCGTTTGTTCTATCGTTTTCCTTCACTCCTACTCCGTTCTGCTCTTTTCCTCTTTTGTCGCCATGTATTTTGGTTCTACTATGGGTGAAAAGAATCTTTGTACATACAGCCAATAAGAGAAAGCAAAACCCTTTGTCACTTCTGTCCTCAGGTCCTTCTGTTCAGTCTCTACTTTCTAGACTGCAAAACCCTTGTTTGTTCATTTTTGGTGCCGTGACATGACATACCTTTACCGAATTTTTTTTCACTTAGGCTTCCTTTGGGACGGCTTTCTTTCTACTTATTAAAGCAGCTTTCTAGTACAGAATTAAATTTTTTTACTAAAAAGCTACTTTAAGAAGCAGAAAAAAAAGCCGTCCCAAACAAAACCTTAATTTGTTCTTGTAGGAGGTCACAATGATTATCATTATAAATAAGGCCATTGCTGAGGGGGCATCACGCAAGGTTATACAATATACCATGTTGTGGCTCCTAAGCAAGCTCCCACACTCCTAAGGTGGAGGATGCTGCTCCTACAGTGACTTATATTGTAGAAAGAACTTTGATGGTGCCATGGTGACCAGATTTAGGCTAGGGGTAGATCTTGCTGCTCAGCTATCAATAAGTTGGTAGGTTGTGTTCTTGTTCAAATTGGCCATGAAAAAGTGACTAAGGTTTTGATGAAATGTTTCTCCTTCCTTGGGTCCTTACTGCATGCATTAGATACGAGGCCATATGACTTGGAGACTACTGGGGCACTCTCTCACTCAACAGAGGGAGCTTTGCATTGAATGAAGGAGTACAACATGACCCAAATTTATAATCGTGGTTCGACCGAATTCTAAACTAATCTAAATTTTGGTTTTAAATTTTAATTAGATTAGATTTTATTTGAATTTAAAGTTGAAGATAAGTTTATAATTCAATTTAAATTATAAACTCTATTTCTATAAATAGGGTAAACAAGACATTATTTTTATAATATGCATTAGTATTAAGAAATCCCCATAATTTTCATAGATTCCCTCTTCTCTCTCTCCACTTCATTTTTCTCCCTCTAACCAAGAAATCCCACTTTGAAATCCTAAGTGTTTTACCTCTTCTCTCGATCTCTCTCTCATAAAGCATTTCTCTTATGCCAAGCTTTGTCATACGACCTTATGCCAATACTGAGAGACCCTACTTGATGTCTTCAAGAGATTGGTGTTCTCATCTCATTTATCTCAAATAATAATAATAAACCTTGCAAACTTTAAGAAGAAGAGGATAAAGAAAATGATCAAGAAGAAGATCTACGCATACAAGATTGACACCAATTAGTCTCTGAAAGATCTCCCAGGCAATTTCGCGAAGCAAAACAAAAGGTAAAGGACTAATGATTAACTTCTTGAGAGGAAGAGCATCCTCACGAAGGAGATGTCATTAGGAGCGAGAAACTATCCTCGTCAATACTGTGGAGCCCCATTCATAGTAGATACTGAAGAGCTAGTAATCTGGAAGTCCTTCATGGTCAGTAGATAAAATCAATGGGATAGAATCACCTGGACTGATTTAAAAATCTTACTTGAATGTATAAAATCAATGGGATTGAATCTCCTGGTTTTCTTTCATTCTTTAATTATTATCACAACAACTTCTTTGATTTTTTTTTTATTCATTTGTTTCTGCTGAAGGTGATTATGTCAGTCTCACTTTTCAGCCTTTTATTATTATTATTATTATTATTATTATTTCAGGTGCATCATGGAGGTGCTGGAACCACAGCAGCCGGACTTAAAGCTGCGGTGTGTATTGTTGATCTTCTTGTTTGTATATTTCGGTCTCACAAGAGTGTATGCCATGTACTCCTTTAAATTTAGTACCCATGGCGTTTGGTTATGATGTGCAGTGTCCAACTACAATTGTACCATTCTTTGGTGATCAGCCTTTCTGGGGTGAAAGAGTGCATGCCAGGGGATTAGGACCTCAACCTATTCCCGTTGACCAATTTTCACTGCCAAAGCTTGTTGAATCAATAAAATTCATGATGGATCCACAGGTAAACCCTTAAGAAAAGAATTTGGTGAGAATATTTCAATCAAAATAGTGTTTTTTAAAATTGTTAGATTTATTTTAAGATGTGTGCAGTTAAAAAAGTTAATTGATTATTTATATATTATACTCATTTTAAAATAAATTTAAAGTTTGAATATTGGCCTATTTTTTCTCCAAACTCTTTATTCTAATAGTCATGTGAGTAACATGACTATTAGTGCTTTTTAGCAGCTTATTTTATACGCAGTAGATTCAATGGTGCTGGTTGGTAGAATTAGCTTAAAAAAAAACTTCTACTTTCTAAGACCTCCTTTATTATTATTATTATTTTATTACATTATTAGATATTAGTAGTTCAGTTTGCTAGCCTTTTTAAATAGAAGTACTTAAATGACTATTCAGTTTATGTTTTTGATATTTAAGATTTTGCTCAATTAAGGGATATTCACACGCAAGATTAATTTGATATTGAACCAAACACATAACATTTGATTATTAATATTAACTAAAACACACAATTTTACTTTATAGATAACAGACATACATCTGAATAATATTCGTATTTTAGATAGATTAATATTTATAACACTTAATGAACCATACCACATAATCTCTAATATTGAACCAATCCCACTACATTTGATTGATTATGGTTTCGTTTGGGATAGCTTTTTTGCTGCTTTTTAAATTAGTTTTTTAGTTAAATTTTTTTGTGAAGTAGAAATTTTTGTACTAGAAAGTCGTTTTAGAAAGCAGCAAAAAGTTATCCCAAACGAAGCCTATATTGACCAAGATAAACAACTTCGTAGAAAACGGACTTTCATCTGTATAGCATTCATATTTCAGTAAGATTAATATTTATACAATACTGAACAAACCAAAACACAATCTTTGATATGAAACCAATAACACCATAACACAACATTTGATGTATAATATTGACCAAAATAAACAACTTCATGGATAACAGACTAACATCTGTATAAGATTCATATTTCAGCAAGATTAACATTTTTATGCACTGGATCATCCAAACCGCATAATCTCTGATATTGAACCAATCACACAACATTGGATGGATAATATTGACCAAAATAAGCAACTTGGTAAGACTAACATCTGTGTAACATTCATATTTTAAGAACTTTATACTGAATCAACCAAACAACATAATATTTGATATGGAACTAATCACATAGCATTTGATAGATAATATTGTGCAAAATAAACAACTTTATAGATAACATTCTTACATTTGTATAACATTCATATTTCAGTAAGATTAATATTTTTATAGCATTGAATCAACCAAACCCCATAATCTGATATATTGAACCAATCTTAGAACATTTGATGAATAACATTCCCAAAACTTTATAGCTAACAGTCTTACATCTGAATAACATTCATACTTCAGCAAGGTTAATATCTTTAAAACATTGAGACTTCATTTGGGACAGCTTTTTTATTACTTTTTAAAGCAGTTTTTTAGTAAAAAGCTGCTTTAAGAAGCAGCAAGAAAGCTGTCCCAAACGAAGCCTGCATCAATCAAACCACATAGATTTCATTCGGTATAATTTTCTTACTGTTTTATTTTTCAGACTGTATCAATGAATTTTATTTGACTACTATTTTTTCATTGTGTTCAATAAATTCTATGCTAGTAAGCTTCTTTCTATAACAACTTCAAAAAAAGTTGTTTTAAACTGATCGTAGTTTTACAATCATTTTTTATACCCATAATCTCTGAAGAAAGATTGTTCGGTTTTTAAGTTCCTTATTTCCAATTTGAACTGGATATTCGAATTTTGTAGGTGAAGCAGCGAGCAGTCGAACTGGCAAAAGCCATGGAATCAGAAGACGGGGTTAATGGAGCAGTAAGAGCATTCTTTAAGCATTTTCCTCGAAATTCACCACCTGCGCCAGCTCCACAATCTCCATCAATTTTTTCTTCCCTTGGTCCAGTTAAGAAATGCTTCTGTGCCTAAATATCCTTTTTTTTCTAAGTATTCTAGCTTTCAAAAATTGGATCAATAGTTTTTTTTTTTTTTTATTGGGTGGGTGTGCGAGGGGTGAATTTTGTAATTTTTACTGGAGAGTAGAGGTTCTTCGCATAATTAAGATTTCGTTTGGGACGGCTTTTTTATTGCTTCCTGAAGCAGCTTTTTAATACAAAAATTAAAAATTTTGTATTAGCAAACTGCTTTAAGAAGTAGTAAAAGAAACTATCCCAGACGAAGCCTATATTTTTATAGTATGATCTACAAATACAATATCATCATATCATTATAAGTGGTGGTCTGCATGATTACAAGATTTGAAATTGCTTGTCAAGTGGATGCATCAAAATTTTCACAGTGAGTATAGTTTATGATCGTATAAAGGAATTGGGATCAAAAGTGCAGTGACTTTCAATTGTTTTGAGATTTAGTACTGGTGTTTTTTGTAGTATGTAGTGCTATAATGTACGGTTTTTTACTTTTTTATTGATGAAATATATGATAAAGCTTGATTTTTTTTTTTTGGTATGATCAATGAAGAGTTAAATTTTTATAGAAATTATTTCATGTTGTAGATCATAATTAAATATTCCTTTTTTTAAATTTGTTATGTTTGATATGAAATTTTGATTAACAAATGATTTCATGTTGTGTTTCTTTTTCATCCAATAAAACATCAATATTTTACGCTTATTTTAATGGCAATGTAATAGCTTCTAAGTCAAAGGGCATACAAAAAGATTAAATTACATTTTTTTTTTATTTATGTATCCCCTATTTCAAATTTACAATGATATAAAGAAAATGCAGATTCTTCAATTCATTCAAATAAAATCGAAGAACAGTTCCTTCTTCAAATGCAACTCTCATGATCGAACAAGCCGTAGATTGGCAGCAAGTCCTCATCTTCTTCATCGACAAATCCCCCACAAAATCCCCTCTCCGCTTCAAACAAATCCACGCCTTGTTCCTCACCACCGGCCTCGCTCTCCACTCTTACCCTTTCAGTCGCCTCCTCCTCCTCTCCTCTCTCCCTCCTCTCTCGTCCTCCCTCGACGGCAACCTCTCCTACTCCTTCTCCCTCCTCCTCCGCTCCCCTCGCCCTCCTTCCACTTTCCTCTCCAATACCCTGATATCTTCCCTCGCCTCCTCCGGCCACCACTTCCTTGCTCTCTCCCTCTTCGCCACCATCCCCACCTCCCCCAATTCCCACACTTACCCTTCCCTTCTCAAAGCCTGCTCCGCCTCCCCTTTCTTCTTCCCCTCCGGCCTCGCTCTCCACGCCCACCTCCTAAAAACCCTTCCTTTCCCGCTCGACCCCTTCGTGCTCACCTCTCTCGTCATCCTCCACTCCCGCCGCGGCCGCCACCGCTCCTGCCGTCAACTTTTCGACCAGATTCCCCAACCCGACCTTCCCGCCTGGAACGCCATTCTCTCCTGCTCCGAAGCGAAGGAAGTCCTCTCTCTCTTCCAGAGATTGCAGCTTTCAGCTTCACTGCCGAACGAGATCACGCTTCTATCTCTCATCGGTGCCTGCGGCGACCTCAGCGCTCTCAGCCAGGGGATCTGGGCGCACGCCTATCTTAATAGAAGCAGCGGCGGCGGCCTTGTCTTCAATTGCTTCTTAGGCGGTGCTTTGATCGACATGTATTCCAACTCCGGCCGCTTGGATTTGGCCTACCAGGTGTTCACGCAATTGCCTCAAAAGGATATTTTTTGCTATAACGCCATGATGAGGGGGCTTGCCACTCATGGCGATGGACATGGAGCTTTAGCTTTGTTTGAGGAGATTAAAAGAAAAGGAATAAGGCCTGATGAAGTTACTTTTCTGATGATCATGGCCGCCTGCTCGCACGCCGGCCTGGTAGAAGACGGTCGCCGGTGCTTTGATAGAATGGAAGAGGAGTTTGGGATTTTGCCCAAGTTGGAGCATTATGGCTGCTTGGTTGATATTCTTGGGAGAGCAGGAAAGCTTGAGGAGGCTGAGAAAGTTGTGAGGAAAATGCCAATGGAGCCTAATGGAATCCTATTCAGAGCTTTGTTGGGAGCTTGTAGAGTTCACAACATGTTGCAGATTGATGAGAAAGTGACAAATAAGTTGAAGGAATTGGAGCCTAATCATGGAGGAAGCTATGTCTTGTTATCAAATATTTATGCAGATTTTGGCAAATGGGATGGTGCTGTTCTGTTGAGGAAAGAGATGAAGGAGAGAGGCATAGGGAAAAGCCCAGGCTTAAGTGCTGTGGAGATTGATGGGGTTGTTGAGGAGTTTTCCATTGGAGATCAAAGCCACCCTCAGATAAAAGAGATTTATGAGTTGCTTGATCAGATTAGCAGGAGATTTCATGAATGATGGTGGCCAGAGAGCCCAACTAATGAGATCTTTGATGCTGAGGAAGAGGAAGATTAAGAGATTGTTTGGTCGACTGCATTAGGTATGTATTGCATTTTATTTTATTATATTTGAATTTTCTTATACTTGATTTGATGATAAAAATATGAATAAAATCTTAGATGTTTTGGTCACATAAAACGGCGGCGTTTTGATGACCAAGTTAGGAAAGTAGATATATTTGATTTGACTTATGTTAAAAAAAGTAGAGGTGGACCTAAGAAGACTTTGTTAGAAAATATTAGAAATGATCTTTCTTTATTAGATTTAAATGAGAATTTGACTATTAATAGAACACAATGAAAAAAAAGGATTAATGCAGTCGACCCCGTATGGTGGGATGAAGGCTTGATGTTGTTATTGTTTTGTTGTTGCATTTGAAAACCGCTCGAATTCGCCTATTTATAAAGGCCATGCCTAGCAATTGCCCTCTTACGTGCAACGATACATGTTCGTGTTCGTTCACTTGCGTCCCTTGTCTGCATCACCCCTCACCTACTCCATCTTCCCTTATTACAACCATCCAAGCACTAAGAACAATTTTTTAGTAAAAAAAATTTGTTAGTTCAAAAAACTTTTGTATTAAAAATCTGCTTTAAAAAACAGTTAGAAAGTCATCTCAAACGAAGCCTAAGTAATTACCTTTTGCAAGGACCCAAATTTTTTTTGAGAAAGTCTCTTATTTATTTATTTTTTTATGGTTCTTTGTTCTCAAGTTTTCATTTTAACTTTATCCATATTTTTATTTGAGGATTTTTTAAGCGGATTTATAAAGCGAAAAAAATTGCATAGCTGAAATTAAAAAAAAAACTCTTAATCGACACAGTGCAGTCGGCTACATGAATTTTTTTCCTCCATTATGTCCTGCGAAGACTCAAATTCTGATTCAAATTTAACAAAAAAAGATAATTTCTAATATTTTCTAGCCAATTCTTTTTATGTTTGCATCTACCTTTCTTAAATAAGTCAAATCCAACACAACTACTCCCATAACTAGGTCATCGAAAGGCTGACCTTTTATGTTGGAGGGTATTTGATGACTTATCTAAATACAAGCAATAAATTGCAAATATAAGTAAATATCCAACTTATAATCAAATTCTAATAAAATTTAGCAAGTCACAACCTTATAATTCTATGTTATGGAAAAATCATAGAAAAGAGAGAAGCACGCAAGTTAATAAGTGAGTCGTCTCGAGCGGCAATTCTAGGTGAGGTAGGGCACATACATGGGATGGTCGGGCGTGATCGGGAGCATGGGGTAAAGCAATGCTTAGGAGCTTAGTAAGCTACGGTGTAGGGGTGTAAACAAATCGAGCCAAGTTTGAGTCACCCTTGATTTGAGCTCGAGCTCAAGATTATGATTTAAGTAGTTATTAACGAGATAAAATGATAAAATAATTATGATTTAAGTAGTTATTATAATTAAATGATAAAAATAATAAGATATTATAAGAAATATGATAAAGATATAATTTTATTCTGAATCATAATATTTTTTTTAACAACTTTGTTCTTATAATTTTGAATCATAATATATTTTAAGTATATTTTATATTAATATTTTTTAAAGGAGTTGGTGCGGAGCCGATGTGTAGATTTCAGGCCAATTCAAACTTGACTTAGCTCAAGCCAGTTTACAAGTAGGCTTGACTTAGGGTTTCCGAGAAGCAGAGGAGCCGACGAGAAGGAAGAGGGGATAGCGGGGATAGCGGGGAAGACCGAGCTCTCCGATGTGAAGTCGCTGTAGATCCACCAAGATGCCTGTCACCCCAAGATTCCCTTCGACGAGGCCAAGCTCAACAACCTCCACGCTTCCCATGGCGAAGACCCCTCCAGGCCCCGCCCTGCCGTTTGAGGTAGCTTCAAGGAATATCTGATCTAGCTCTTCTAGCTTGCCTTACTTATACAACTTGTGACTTGTGGAAGGCACGCTTTACTGTTTCTTTCATCGATAAAAGTGCGATCTAGTGGATTATGCATGTCTTGGTTGCCGGAGGATATTAATTACAGTCTTTCAAGTGTTTGCTTAGTCGGTTTTCTTTCTTCCTTTAAGCATGTTGTTTATGCTGATATGATTTTTTTGTTAACGCTTGAATTGGTGGTTCTTTTTTGGCATTGGTCGATGTTTGTCTTGGTTGTAAGGATGTTCTCGCTGATTTGAGGTCTTCATCATTGCTTTCATCACCTTTCAATCATTTCTAGGTACCCAACTGAGCAATGATAAGATGAGGTTCCCGATTTTCTAGATTTGAGATGTTAGAATATTTTTGTGGCGTGTTTATAGCTGATAGCTTAATGTCATTTAGGTGTAAACTCGAAACTGTTCTGTAATTAGGGTGGCAATTCCGGCAACGGGATGTGTTTCGGTCGAACTCGACTTGACCAGACCGCAAACGGGTTGACACTAACCCAACCTGATTTTGCAAATGGGTTAGGTTTGTCAACCCGGATTTGACCCATGCGGGTTACCGGGTTGACCCGACTTGACACGGGAGGGCTATAAATAGCGCGACAGCAGAGGCTGCAGAGCGGGTTCTCCGACTGAGTCTCGTCCTCTTGACTCTCGGCCATGGGCTGGACAACAGCGGCAGTGATAATGTGTGGAAAGGCGGCTGTAGCAGCAGTGGCAGCGCGCACCATGGGCAGGAAGGATGGCGGCGACAGCGAATGTGACGGCGTAACATGACGCAGCGACATGACGCGATGCAACGACGGTAGGAGACCTGATGCTTTACGTGACAATCTCACGCAGGATGATGAAAACGGGTCAATCCGGATTGGTTTCGGTTTTCTGGGTCAACCCGAACATGACCCATATGACAAATGGGTTGACCCGATCCTAGAATTTTCCATGTCATGTTTGGGTCGGAGTTTGGGTCGTGTTGGATTTGACACCCCTATCTGTAATATATTTGTAGAAATTAGGAAGTCATGTACTGTGGGAATGCTATAGTTAAGTTCCATTATCTTTGGATGCCAATATAAAATGTTACTTTTGTTAATGCCAAAACAAAGCTCTTGAGGGTTACATGGATTCAACTAGTTGCTGGGTTAGTTCAGGTGATAAAGTTCGTGGAGAAGAAGAACCCTAAACTTGGAGTAGAGAGGAGATTGTGGATCAGTGGAACAATCATTGTAGAAGTCATGAAGGCAACGATGAGTTATTTATCACTTCATATTATTTTTAATTGAATTATCATTTTTTATTAGTTTGTACTTTATACTTAGTTTTCATTTTTCTGTTTTTTTTTTTTTTTCATGGGCAATATTGTCTTATGTGTTAGTATAGGAAACATTTCATGGTTAAAATACTACAAAAATCATTTAATTTATGCTTCAAATTTGAATGATATTTTAGTTTAATGACCATATCAACCTTTGGATTATCATAGATATTTCACATAACATGTTCTAGCATCACATATTTGATTATTTCTATGAGAAGTAATCAAGCTATCTTCAAAATTGCAGATCTGATAACATAAAATTAAAACAATTTTAAGGAAAAAAATTTCAACAACTATTCATCATGAACAAAATGTCTTTACTATTATATTACAGAATTTATCATCCTTGTAATGAAGATTATTCTTAGTTTGTTACATATTGGGTGTATGATTCTTTGTCTTGCTTCTCTCTTTCTTCCTTCATCCTGTGATTTCTTCAAGGCTTTTTACGAATTATTCATTATTATTTTGCATCATCATTAATATTTTGCATCAAAATGTCTTTACTTGTAGGGTCTTACACGTGCAGTATTTATTTAAGCTCTGGATTTTTCTTTTACCCACTTACATTGCTGGCAGCTAAGGTTTATAGGAGGCAAATTATTTATAATGCATGGTTACATGAGGTATTTATGAAAGAAGCTGGGATTTTCCTTCTATAAATGAGCTTAGAAGCTTCCTTATGACAAACTTCACCACTTTGGCATTTTGTTGTCATAAATTAGGTGGCGATAAAATGAAAAAGACGTGTTGATTGTCTAGAGGGCGGAGAAATTATTATGTGCGGTCACCGAACGGTCCCGAGGTGAATAAGATTTTGACGCGTTCTCATTCGTCTTTGGACGTCATTCGGTGACCGCACAGAATAATTAATTTGAGAGGATGATGGTTAATAGTCCTATCGATCATCATAGATGTTGTCAAAACTATTTGTGCAATCGTTCGATGTTGAATGATTGTAAACATGATTGGTCATTATTGTTAGGGCTGAGGACATCTATATTCTAAAGGCAAAGTTGGCTCTTTAATACTATTAGCTTGAATTTCATTTGTTTAACAAATTTGGTGATGCTTCATTTTCATTATAAAGAAACAAAGTATTTGTAATGCTTTTAGAAAGTGGGCCAAATCTAAGGCAAGCTCTTTTTTATTCATACACAAATTGAGTAATATTGCTATTTAGGTGAAATTTTCTTTTAATCGAGAATAATGTTATTATTGTTGTTTATATTTTATTGTTTTGTTGTATTTTTCACAATTAATATCTTCATAAAAAATTTATATTTTTTTCTAGAAACTATTGTGTTATGAGATTTTTTTTTAATTTCATTTGGTATATGTATATATTTAGCAATGCTCATATAATACTCTTTAGCATAGATAACCTTTTTTTTAATTGACGCAGAAAAAATTTAAGAAATATATATATTTTATATGGCCAATTGAAATTTGAATTCTATTTTTTTTATTATTATCATTAATTTTTTATTTGAATTCTATTTTTTTTCTTGGGGAGTTAGCATGCAAATCTCAATAATAATTAAATAAAATTCCTCGATAATTTTTTTAATGGCAATTGTCTATAAAAACAAAATTATTCACCTCTATTGATCTAGTTTAATTATCTATAAATTACAAAAAAAGGAAAATTTCTAGATATAAATAAGTTCAATTGTCTATAAATTACATTACAAACCAAATTTCTAAATTTAAATTTTATAATAAAATATATTAAAATCCTCACAAATTTTATCAAACCAATCATACTCTACAGTATCTTCAGCAGATACCAGTTTACTACAAAATGGAAAGAATAGGGTGAGATCATCTCCAAACAAACTCTAAACGTTTGAATGATGTTGCTTGCAAGTTACAGCCGAATTAAAACTTCCACTATTTGATTGCAAATGAACAGTGGGATGCTAATATTGACATTGCACTATTTATCTTTGCTATTTTTCGATCTCTATGGAACTTACCGAAGAAACACGCGGGAGAAGAGAGACCATTATCGTCATAAAAGAGAACAAAATAAAATTCAATTGGAGATGAATCACAACATTTTTTTTAATTTCACAACATTTTAGAGTGAAAAATGAGATTTTTCGTTAGAGATGGTCTGAGCGAGGTTAATGGGGAGAACTTTTAAACTACTAACTACAAAGTTATCTCAATCCCTAATGGAAAAAGACTGGCTTCCTTGCGACAACTTTATTATTACTTTTTAAAAGTTATTTTCTAATAAAATTTCTAATAAAAAATACTAAAAATTTGATTTTAAAGATAATAAAAATGCTGACCCAAACAAAAAGCCTTATTAACTAAACTATAAACTCAAACAAAAACAGAAAAATAAAAAAAAATAAAGAGAATGACATATGAGAGAATCATCTACTAAAAATGAGATTATTCATTAGAGATGGTCTGAGAGGTTAATGGGGAGAACTTTTAAACTACAAACTACAAAGTTATCTCAATCCCTAATGGAAAAAAACAGGCTTCCTTAGGACAACTTTATTATTACTATTTTAAAGTAATTTTCTAATAAAATTTCTAATAAAAAATACAAAAAAAATTTGATTATAAAGATAATAAAAAGCTGACCCAAACAAAAAGCCTTATTAACTAAACTATAAACTCAAACAAAAACAGAAAAATAAAAAAAAATAAAGAGAATGACATATGAGAGAATCATCTACATACAGATATACAAAAGTGATTATACTCAGCTGCTGCCCACAGACTTTTACAAGATCAAAAAAGCCAGAATACATACATACCTGTGGTTAAACAGCACAAAAGCTGGACCAAATAAATATATATATTTATTTGGTTTTTCCATCCCTATTGAGGTTTTCCCAACTTATCTCTTGATTGCATTTCTCACATCCAGTAGTTGATCCAGATTTGATTCCCTTACTTCTTAAAGTTAATAAATGATCAAGATTGCTGCATTTTCTCTGAAGAGCAGGTTGATGGCTTCTTGAACTTCCCTTGTTTTGTTGGGTAGGAGGAGCAGCAGCAGCAGCAGGAGGAGCAGGAGAAGCTTCTACTAGTTGTGCAGTGGAAGGTTTTCTCTCTATATTATCATCACAGGTAATCTTATGAACCTCTTCCCATTCGAGAGATCTTTGGTAACTTACCCAGGCCATCTCCTGCTCCTCTTTGGATAGTCTCTCTTCCTCATTTTCTTGTAGAAGGGTCTCGTGTTCATGGTAGTTGGCTATCCAGCTGGTAAAAGGTGTGGCAAGATGGATGAATCCAAGGCTTGATTAGTAGCAGAAGGATCAATGGATGCAATCATAGAATATAATGGGAACTTTCAAAAGAATAAAAATTAAGAAAAATAAATGAGCCATTAACCAAGTACATTATGATGATGATAAGATTGAGACAAGCTGAGGTCTGATTTGACATATGATAAATTGCTTGTGAATCAAACTCGATGAGTAGTAAATCAAGTTTGGGCTTGCCCCCCTTGCCCAATCTCAACTTATTAGCTTATACAACAACAATATCAAGCCTTTGTCCCAGTACGTGGGGTCGACTACATGAATCCTTTTTTCTCCATTATGTTATATTAAAAGTCAAATTCTCGTTTAAATTTAATAAAGAAAGATCATTTCTAATATTTTCTAACTAGGTCTTTTTAGGTCTACCTCAATCTTTCAACATAAGTCAAATCTAATGCCTCTACTTTCCTAACCGTGACATCGGAAGGTTGCCGTTTTATGTGACCAAACCATCTAAGGCGACTCTCTCTAATCTTATTTTCTAATGGAGCTACTCAAACCTTTTCACGTATATGTTCATTTCGTATCCTATCTCTAAGGGTAAAAGTCACTCATCCACCTGAGCATCCTCATCTCTACAACACTTTTAACTTTTTTTTTAATCTCTACAACACATAACTTAGTATTATGCTTCTTTTTAATGGCCAAAATTTGACACCATAAAGCATTGCAAGTCTCTAGGTTAAATTTAAAAAAATTATAAAAATTACACTTAAATATATATTAAAATCTGAAGATTTAAGTATAACATTATTTAAAATATTTAAAATCTCTCTTTCTTTCTTATTATTTATTCATTTTATCATTTTATTTCAACAATTGCTTAAATTAGATTCTTCTATCTTTCATGATAAACAAACTTGCTCATCTAAGTTAAAACAAACTCATAAAACTAAACTCAAGTGGAGGGTGGCTCAAGCTTGATTAAACTCGTTTACACCCCTAAAAAGGTTAGATTGAACCACCAAACATTTACTTGAGTGGCAATGCTTTTGGCCTTTGAAATAAAGGTTTAAGAAATCCAAGCAAAAAAAAAAATAAGGGAAGAATGAAAATTTTGGCGTGTACTTTAAGATGATGTGAATAAACCTATTGATAACAATTTGGACGAGTAGAATAGATGGAAGAAACTGAAACTGAAACTGAAGCAAGGTTGATAACAAAGTGATTCATTAATTAAATATTAATTTACCGGGGAAGATGTCTGCTGAGTAAGCTTTCCATTATCTTGTCAGAAGCGTGAGAAGCACCACTAAGAGAGTTCTGCTGAGAAAATTTAAGTTTAGCTTGATTGAGCAAAACCAATTTTCCTTGGCTATCTTCATGGATATCAAGATTTTCTTCATCACCAAATTCAAAAAGATGAAGGATCTCCTCTTTGGACATGGTTCTGTGTATCTGTTGCCGGTCCACAACCCTAGCTGCAATTCCTTCCTTTGTCACCTGTTTCAAAGCAATAAAATATACTCGGCTATCATGAGGGCTAATTATCACAAGTTGCTCTAGATTGTTATCCCCATCATTATTAATCTTATTCATCATTCTTCATTCCTTCCAGCCGAGTGCAAGTTTTTCTAGACCCCAAAGAGGGAGAAATTATTCCGTGTAGAGACCGGACGAAGAACGCCGTCCATAGATTAACCAGAATGCGCCACGTCAGTGATACCGAGCACTGGGGTGATGTGGCGCATTATGGTTTGTCTTCGGATGACATTCGACATCTGCGTACAATAATTAATCCCAAAAAGGGGGGAAAAGAATGGATGAAGAAGCGAGACATTGGAATTCTTTATCAGTCATACAGAATGAATATAAGATTGTACCTGTCTCTTGTAGATCTTTTCTTCCATAGCACCATGTGCCAATAACCGGTAAGCATAAACAGGTTTCTTTTGCCCGTATCTACAAAGATTTTAAATGGAGATCAAACAATAGTGGAGCAAGCATAACGTCAATATGTAGGCTTCGTTTGGGACGGCTTCCTTAGTGATTCAAAAAACAGTTTTCTAGTACAAAAATTTTAAAATTATTCCAATCGAAGCCTTAAACATAAAATCATTGTTCAGGACATGCCTCCAAACACGAAATATGGCTTGAAGATCGTAGGTCGGATTCCATGAACCATCAACAAGAATAACTCGATTTGCAGCATGGAGGTTTATTCCAAGTGATCCAGCTCGAGTTGATATTAATGTGCATTTTACCCTTGTGTTTGTCGGTTCATTGAACTTCTCAACAATCTTTTGCCTCTCCGAACCATCAGTGCTTCCATCTAACCTGTTCAACGTGTTACAATAATCACTCCCAGAGAGGATTTACAAAAAAATCAACGTTCTACGTTCACAAACAAAAATTTAATCTAGTGAAGAGGTAAGCATTGCAACATACCTATACCAATCCTTGCCTTGTTTCCAATACTTCCCTTCTGAACCTTTCTGGGGAAATTTTGATAAGAAATGCTCTATCATATCAAGTGTTGCCAAGCTTTGGCTAAAAACTAAAGCCTTATCACCAAGCTCTGAACTCATTGATAGTATATCAAGAAGTATAACCATTTTACCACTACATTCAACTTTCTTGTACATCTGATCATCAAGAAGATCTTTCCACCACTCGCATTCCTGTAGAAGCAGATGTTAATATAACATTGATTGTATGCAGAATTATAAAATATGTAGTTCACAGCAAAAAAATATTTAACAAAACCGCATAAGCCCATAAGCACCACCGGTAAATCATGCAAAAAAGCACATTAGCTAGCTTTCCGAGATCTTCTATATCTATAAAGTAACCAATTCAAATTTTTTGTTTCTTCAGGAAAATAGAGAAGGCTGTGTAATAGGAATGAATGGCAAATGACTTAAAAAAGGCTGATCCCAATTGTTCGGGTAGATCTAATAATAATGATGAGGGGTTGAGATTAACTGGCACAAAGAAAAATGTAAAATAGCATGAGCCTGTTACCTCATTATTCAATTTAGGCATGAAGTCATTCCTGGCCCTCAGTTTTTCTGTGAATCACAAAAGATAATCAATCACTAGCTTATAATAGAATTAAAATTAAATAGTGCATAATCAAACTCAGAGATAAGTAACAACTTTCATGAGTGTCCTAAGTTCAGTTTTTTGGGAAAATCTTAAGTATGCAACATAAAATAAAATCAAATTATGGTAAGTGTGGACAAGTAGAAAAATAAATAAATAACAAATTTGAATTTTATTGTTTATATACAAAATATAGAAGTATATATAGAATTCTTCAAAAGTCTAGCAATGAAAATAAATCAAAGCTGATTATTAAAAAAAAAAACCAAGTGAGGCCGATGGCTAGAAGAGGAAGAGGAGACAATGCAATCTAAGGGCTATAAGATGATCAGTCTAATGGTTAGTAGCCTTAATCCGTGTGCTCAAGGATCCCTACTAAATTTAGTTCACTTATAGGTCCTACAAGCATTCAACACCCCCAGTTTCCACTATCAATCTATATTCATTCTTCTATTTCATTTTCATTTCACCACCCACAGCAATGGTATCTTTTCAGTGTATCTATATGGTTTTACAAAAATTTCATTTTATGATTGTGCCAGCAAAAGCTTTTGAGCTCACAAATGGCACAGCTCGGTACACAAAATGTTAACAGATAACCAGCACAAGAATGTCAACGGCACTCAAATTTATATCAAGAAAAGCTTGTGACCCTAACACCGTTCCAGGTTCATCCACAATAAGATGACAAAAACAGCTTATGCTATTGATTTTTGAAACAAAGTACACCATCAGCTATATCTTTTTTCTCACACTTTCCCTGTGCAGCTGATGTGTGGTTCATATATTTAGTGTCAAGCCCCACTTAGTTCTCTAATCATTTATTTGTCTATCTTCAAAACTTTATTTGGTAGATCAATCGTCCATAAAATCCAATTGACTTATCACTACACCTTCAGTTTTCAGTTCATCCACAGAATAAATAACATCTTTCACTCCTAATAAACTCTTAGGACGTGTTCTGAAGCAACAGATTGATGATTTGATATTCAAAGATTATTTATGTCCATGGAAGAAGGGATGAAAATAATAACATTGAAGGAGACCTCCGTTTAAATGAGAACATAAATGTTGCACTTCAGTAAGAACAAGTATTATAACTATTAAGTAATCAAGCTCAACAATGTGCAAAGCAAGGGCTAAACCACCAAAATACAATGAAATCACTCCATAATTGAAGTTTTTTGCAGAAGGTAGATTAGCTCTGAAAAATATAAATTATGGAATCAATTTAGACCCAAAAGTATCAACTGCAAAGTGCAACCTAACTTCTTTGCATTCGACATATGCCTCCATGCATTAGATTATTTGAATATAATATATCAACTGACAGAAGTAATTCCAGATGATCTGAGCTCTAGTTCAATGCTGTGTAAAAAAGAAACATAGGAAATAAAAGGATAATTGACAGTTAATTGTCACCTCCATTGTTTATGTCACTATGTTCCACATTCTCATCACTTGACATATCATCCACAATAAAGTTCTCAACAGCATCCTCTCGCTTTAAGCTGTCTTTGTGTTCTTTGGCCAATTGCAATAGTCCAGGATGATTCCATATCTTAATAAAAAAGCATAATCCACTGAATGTAAGCTAAACTAATAACTGCAAAACAGCAGACTGGAAATCTACTACTAAAGCTAGTCTCATACTTGGGCAAGAGTCTGATAACCTGCAAAGAAACCACTGCGCCTCCTCCCTTTGTCAGAAGATACTTTGTCTACGGTAAATCCATGCAAATCTAAGAATCTTCTGTACAACTTTCTCTGCAATGGAGAAAGCTTTACGGCGATCACAAAAACAGTCTTAGGAGGTAAGTCTTTTTTAACTACACTCATGTCCATTCGTTGAACAAATCCTTTAAGCTGTTCATACAAAATATGTGATCTTTGGTTCATAATTTTTACATCATGTGCAGTAGAATTTGTGTGTTGACCATTCTCAATGGGATTCTGGAACCTGCATGCAACATTAAATCAGAAATTGAAGAACAGAATCAAATACTATACATAATATCAATTCAAATAAATGATGAAGAAGATAACAATCTAAGTATCATACCGGTTTCGGAATTCATGACTACTCCCTAGAAATCCTTCTCTTACAAAATCAACCATCTGCTCCTCCAACCAGCCAAAATTTATATTATCAATGATGAAAAAGAGTCGGGTCTCAAGTAAAAAAATGGCAAATTTTCTTACACAGTAATATTCCATCAGATTGTTCTGCAAGGGAGATCCAGTTAATGCAATTCTTCTTTGTGTCCTTACTTGTTTCAAAGCTAGGGTTATATCCGCCCTTGTGTTCTTGATCATATGAGCCTCATCACAAACCAACACATCAGGTCCATACTGAGGAAAAAAGATGGGATTCAATTTTAGTAAAAGTAAAGATGTACCAACAGCCATATTGCCAGGTATTGATGAACGGAAAAATTGCTCAATATCCCTCAAATGTTTCAGTGGCATAAAAAGCATATTCCTTCCAATCTATTATCAAGGCTAGGTCCAGGATAGTTTGATCAGGAAATGTGGAGCATGATAGAAATGTCCACACATGCCTATTATATAGATTTTGATAGTGCATAGAGTACTTTCTCTTAGTTCTCAATCATAATTTCATTGGCTAGGTTAATATTAAGGTTTACTTGTCATTTTTTTCCTCCATTTTGGATTAGGTTCAACCTCACCCTTGATAGACTAGGATCCTCACCCCATAGCTCTAGGCCCAGCCTCATCTAATACTAACTTAAAACTTATTAACTGTCCCTAGGTTGGCCAGTCCTAACACTTAATACCTTACATCCCTAGGTATTATGAAATTTTGGAATTCACTTATTTGAATGTATGCCCGCTTTCATCACAAAACAAAAGCATTCATCAAGGTTTGAACATCAAAACAAATCAAAATATTAATTAGTCAAGTTTTCAAGAGTGTGATGATTAAGAATCGTTTAATTAAGATTTAGACATCCTTCAAACTTAAGATCTAATCGATCATCCTCAGCACTCCAAGGTCAATTGCAAGTTTCAAAACGTATACACAAATCAAGGCATATGGATAACATCTTCACCTTTCATAGACAGATTTTTCCTCCTATGTGTGATGCCTTCTCCTTTAATTTAAATGTTTTTTTTAATTTCTAGCAATTATTTGTGTGTGAGTGTATATTGGTATCACGATTGGAATAATAACTTAGCTTGAATTTGAATTGAAATTGAAGTTTCTCTATTATATTTTTCCTTTAGCAATATTTCAACCCTCATAGTGGTGCATTTTGTGGAACAAGAGTACTAACCTAGTGTGAGGCATTTACATACATGATGCCTTACTATTTAATTTCATGCTTATATCATCAACCTAACATATCATTCATAATTTCATCTCCATTTATATAAGTAAAAAAAGAAAAAAAGACAGAAAATTCAAAAAGTGGAAAGAGATTATTGGTGTATTCAATCTCATAAGTCCTAATCCCTCAGTCATTGTCGTCACCCCACACATGCCTACAACGAAGACAAAACCCTTGCTAAACTCCTAACACCCTCTTGAACAACTCAAAACATTTAAGAACCCAACATAATGAACTTGAATGGTGCAAATGAACTAGGAAGTGCCCCTTTTCTATAGCAAAAAATTGATTATGTGCAATGCAGGTCACACCACACTAAAATCTAACCATGTGAAAACCAAAATAATCTAACAATGTGAAAACATGTGATAAATTCGTATTCATCATAAACACCACTGAATTTGCACGCAAGCAAACTGAAGGAAGAATGTGCCCTTTTAACATTTTAAAAATTAAACTTTACACGCATTTTAATGACAAACATTTTCACAAGCAATATAAAAATTCAGATATTTTACATCATGCATGTGTTACGACACAATTATCAAATTCAAATGAGTACCTCGAGAAGTATGCAGCTATCTCGAGAAGCATGGAGTCACTTTGAGAAGCATGGAACAACCTCAAGAAGCATGCAATCATCTCCAGAAGTATGCAATTGCCTAGAGAAGCATGCAATTACTTCAAGAAATGTGTAGACATCTACGAAAGCATGCAACAACTCTAAGAAACATGCTAACATTACCATTGCACGCAAGTATATCAAAAAGCATGCAAGTATACTATGCAAATGTATTAAAAAGCATCCAAGTTCAACATATTTGTGCACTAAATAACATGCAAGTATATTGAAAAACATGTAAATACATTGTGCAAATGTATGTAAATACATTGTGCAAATGTATCAAAAATCATGCAAAAGCACCATATAAACTTATTGAAAAGCATGATAGTATATTATGCAAATGCATTGATAAGCTCACAAAATGCATTAAAACGCCAAAGAACACCTAAGTAGATTGAGCAAATACATCAAAAAACTTGTAAGTGCACTATGAGATGCATTGAACAATGTGGAAGTATATTACAATTATGCAAATGCACTATACAATAGGTTGAAAAGCACGCACGCCATCTAAAAAAAATCAAATTATTAAAATTTAAAAGCTCGCATGTCATAAATGCACAAAAAAAAAATCTAAGAATGTTGTGTGAACTAAAATTAAGATTAAATTTGAATTCACCTAGCTCTGAGGTTCGTGCAACACTTTTTAAGAATATGAGCAACTACAACAACAACATCAAGTCTTTATCCCACAATGTGCGGTCGGCTACATGAATCTTTTTTCTCCATTGTGTCTGGTTAAGAGTCAAATTCTCATTTTCATTTCTAATATTTTCTAACCAAGTCTTTTTAGGTCTAACTTTTTTAACATAGGTTAAATATAATACATCTACTCTCCTAACCGGGTCATCGGAAGGCCTCCGTTTTATGTGGCAAAATCATCTAAGGCACTCTCTCTAATCTTATCTTCCATTGGAGCTACTCCAACCTTTTCACGTATATGCTCATTTTACATCATGTCTAGAACATGAGCAACTATTTTTTTTTAAATTGACAAACTCTTTCAACTGAAAATTTAAACTATCATTATACATGATATCTTCAAGCAAGTTGCCTTGTCAATAGGGCAACATCGTAATCTCATATTTCAAGTATGATCTATCGTGTCCCAAATGCTAGATCCACATGACTCCCCATGATGGTCACAGTACTAGAAATTCTCAACCATAGAGGAATATGATTTTCAAAATGCCCCCAAATTTTAATATAGATCACTTAGGAGCCATGTCGGGAAAAAATTAAAAATATAAAAAAAATAAAAATGTGAAAAATGACAAGTAAAATTAATCGCCTCAAACTTAAAAATGATAATTATACACCCACCACAATCATTTGTCAAAGGTGATAAAATTAAGAATGACCTCAGCTCACAAAGAGCTCATGTCTTGGCAAGGCTATTATCATATTCATTCTTAAACAATCTCTCGTGAGTAAAGGCTTGTCATGTGTCTTCTAACCGATGATTTTACCGCCAAATAGCACCATGTGTAAATGGTTATGATCGAGCCATTTGATCAAGGGTTTTTACAAGAAAAAAATGATATCATTAAATAACTGCATGACCTGAGACCATAAGTTCCCCAATGACTTAAACAAAATTTTTAGTAAATGATATGGTACACTTGACAGGGCATAAAGCACTTTATTAGTCGAAGTTTACTTAAATTCATCCCCTTTAATAAACATCCACTTTGGGTCTATCAGATTTCCTTGGATGATGCAAGCTATGACTATGGACATAGATCCTTTGGTCATGCTGAATTGACTACCTCTACTAACTAATTAGACTATAATCCATAACAATTTGAAACCACATAACCATAGTAGCTTGATCAAATTCTTCATCATTTCCCACACAATCTGCTTAGTTTACGGTGAAAAATTTTCAATCCTAAATCAAATTTGCCACTACTATAGGCTAATCATTTAGTTTCTAATGACTGGCCTTAAACAAAAAATTTCTCTCATCACTAAAAAGGGATAATTAACAAGAGCTTGTACCTACAAGAAACATACAATCACATCATAAAGTCCTCACAAAATGAAGATGAAATCTTTGAGCAGTGTCGTATCTTCGATATAATCTAACTTTTGAAAAAATTCAACTGAAAAATTTTAACTCTCATTAGATCCTAGATGCCAAATTTCAAAGCCCACAATATGACATAATGGATTTCACACGTTGTAGTCAAAAAATCAATCATATTGATCTTAGATCTTTTTCCATATAAAAGGGCAGAAAACTTTTAATATAAAATATATTTCTACGTATGTACATCTCAAAGTATTTATCACTACTTCAAGATAATTGTCAATATACTTCAAATTCATACACAAGTGGTCTCAAAAGTCAGATCAAGCCTATCCATACTTGTCAACCTTAGTAACAGGTGACAAAGATGATTTTATGCCTTGTAAAGATAATTTGACCATCGGTAGCAACATCAGGAGTCTTGATGGGACCTAGCAAGTTTAAAAGACCAATGGAGAACACAAAAGAAAGTAGAACACAAATCGATCCAAAATCTTAGTAAACAAAGCACCAAATAACATTAAACAAACTGAAATTATTTTATAAGAAGATAGAAAACTAAAAGAAACTACCCTCAGAACAATCAGCTAGTGGTCACCTCACAAGAAACGATAAATTAGGTAAATAGAATGCTCAAGGACATGTAAACCAGTGGTCCACCACAGCTACTTTGATCCAATCCAACGTCTGCCACAACTCCTCCAGCAAATCCCAACAAAACTTACCAACCAATAGCACTCTCAATTTTAGAAGATAGATACAATGGGGTGGAAACTTATGGAGAGAAGAAAGGGTTAGAAGACTTGGAAGAAGAAACAAGAAGAGAAGAAGTAGCTCTCGAGCTAGAGAAGAAATCCTAAGGTTTTTACTTTGTTTTCACTTGCCAAAAACTTCCTACAACAGCCCAAAACTCCCCTATAAATAAGAAAGAAAAGGAGGCCAACAGCCATCAACAGCAGCCCCCTACAGCCAATAAAAAAGGAAATAAAAAGGCAGCAATAAGGCACGTCTGAACCCCTACCCGAACAGCCACAACAAGGGGAACCGGGAAAACCAGGGAACAAGAACCGATCAGAACATGGAAAGCTAGGGAGCAGGAACTGAACATCCAAAAGGCCAAGCACCAGCTCAGCCACCCCCAACAAACCCAAGTCAACCCAAACACAAGCACCCAAAGAAGCTAGCACACCAAAGGAAAACATGTTCAAAGAACATCTAAACCACACATGATCATCGGTTTCCCTCCATCATTGGGTAAACAAAAAAAATAAAATTCAAAAATTGCAATAACATAAAAAATAAAAATCATGATCATTTGAATGCATCAAGTCTTCAAAATGGTTGAGTTGAATTGCATGAGACGTAATTTATGATTTTAATCTTGTAAAGTTATTAAAATAACTTAAAACTTTAGGCAGTTGTTGCTTAGGATATTTCAAGCACGTTAGATGGCTTGAGTTGCACTGAATTTTCATATGACCTCTGTAAACCATAAAATATATCCCCCGTTTATAATACATCCTTTATGAATAGTAGAACGCTTATGAAACTATAAAGCTTCATAGTAGTTGCCATGCATTCATTAAACTGAACACTCTAATAAAGCATTTGAAAATATTAGGAAAGAACACATGCATATTTGTGTAAAATAGAGTTAACCCCTCACATCGCTTTCAACTGAAATGAATGGAGAAGGATCCATGAAATGAACAAAAATAGTGGGGATAAAGCTAATGATGATGATCTTGATCAACAGGTAATCCTTTGCCCTATTCTTTTTGAAATTACATTATTTCAAAAAAGAAATACCTATGCCCTATGAATGTTTCGAGCTTTTACAATAGTTTTGTACCAGTACTGCATGATGAAGGTGGTTCTATGTTCACATATGTGTTCTATGGTATTCAACCATCTTTATTCGATCTATAAGCACTATGTCAAATGCAACCATGGTGAGTAATTAGGCATTCAAAATTCATTTCACAATCACAAATAAGAACTTAAAACAGCTCTCAAGCTGTTGTGGTTAGTAACAAGCAATAATTATATCATTTTGAAATAATTTTTGCTTTTAAAGTTCCAAGCCTCAGAAAAGAAACATATTAAATTGATCATTTTCAGCTGTTAGTAGAACAAATACCGAAGTAGAAAAATTTAATGAAGATAAATAATGGATCTAAATTCGGCAAACTGACCCGTAAAGCATGGCAAATTTCAATAGCAATATTCCTATCTTTTAGGTGCCTTCCAAGAGATAAGTTTCTAAAAGCGGCGTATCCTATCAGAAATATGCCACCCTTAGCTCTCCACTTTGCAAGTAGATGTGATCTTCTCTCTCTGAGAAAAACAGAAAAATACATCAGCATCATATTGATTGGAAAGTCATCATATGCAATCCTTTATCTGTTCTCTCCTCGGTTGATCTGCATGCATCTGGATGAGGTGGTGCTAAGGAAGAGCAGCTATACATAAAAGGATTACATAACGGTCATTACCTAACAACATCTTCCAGCATCCAAACACGAAGAGGCTTCAAATCAGTAGGCTTCCACTTCAAAAATTCTTGTCTCCAGTTGTGAAGAACATTTACGGGGGTAACTATAAGTGCAGTTCTCAATCCTAAATCAACACTTCTCATGGCCGTGTATAAAAATGCTATCACCTACAAAAAATTAAACAAAAGAAAAACAAGTTATTGAACAGCCTAAGAATCTACAGAAAATGAAAGCAATAGAACATATCCACATTTTCCCTAAATATTAAATATATACTAACATTTTTGGGAAAAATATTACATGAGAATTTTGAGACTGGCTCTTTTATAGATGGAGCAAACAACCAAATGCAAGTGAACATTCAGCCCAACTTCCTAGAAGTGCAATGACAAGTGAAGCACCAACTGGTGATAATAAAGAGCATAGGTTATACTTGAGGTCGAATGACAAACCATCTAGTGATCATATATGGCTTACAAGGACTAATTTGGAGAAGATGACACCTAATCATATGGAGGGCTATTGAACTTCAACTCTTCAATGAAGAGTTCTTTAAGGGCGAGGTGAATTATGAAGCATAGGAAGCTACTAGGCCAATCACAAATAAGAAGAAAATTGGACCCATCAAAAGGAGCATGATGAAGACCTCCAGTATATTTTCCAGATTGTATCAAGATGCCACTCCCCAAGAACTTGGACAGATAACTTACCATATTTAGAAAGAACTATGCGCTCAAGCTTCTAAAATTTTAATTTCTGAACACCAACATGATGTCCAGTTATGACTAAAGATGTCTCTTAACAAATTTTAATTATGTTTGTGGACATATAAATCGTTCATAGCATGCATTAATATTCAAAGATCTAGTTAAAATTTCAATTAGAGTTCTTGGTAAATTATAGCTTAAAACAATCCTAATCTCTTGCTTAACACTATTAACAAAGCAAGTGATAACAAGTGAAACCATTTTTAACTTTAAAGTTATCATGGTATGCAGACACTATAATTATTGTCAACAACCATCAATGTGACTAAGCAATTGATCTCGATATTCTACGTATGACATAAATTGCTCTTCGAGTCTGTCTCATATCAACCCATGTTGGCTTTGTTCTGCTTGCGAACCTACAGCAATAATTTTTAGAAAAACCAACTAGTTTTGTTTCAATAAATTTTTGCTTTTTAGAATCAAATAAATAGCACTTTTAAAATAAGTATTCCAAATTATCAATCAAATATATATATTTGACACGATGACAAATCAGGCCTTAATACCAATTTAATGTAAAATGGTTATTATCCTATGGTTAAAATGCAAACTAGGATGATACGCAAAAACAAATTCACAATCTGCAAGTTAATAACACCAGCTCTTAACTTAGCAACATATATCACTTTAAATGTAAAGATAGCAAAAAAAAACATCTTTCATCCCAAGAGATAACTTAATATAGTCATTAAAATTCAAAAATTCAACAAGAAAATAGTGACCCAATATTAAATTTCAGCAACAATCAAGTTCACATGTAAAAATAAAAATATAGCGCACATCATACTCAACTAAATTCCAATCAACCACACAGATTGTGAGGAAATTCTTCTCGCACAAGGGAAACAATGCAAATGATAATGTTGGATTGCACAATGGGGCCTTGAATAGGTCCTTCATTGGATCCAATTATGCTAGTCTTCGTCGAAAGTTTTGCCAGCACCTTTCTCCTTTGTCCGGTACATCCATTCTTGCCATCATCGCAACTCCATTACATGTCATCTGCAAGGCTATGGTGGGTGGATGTTTGTCCAGAAAAGTCTAGGAAACTTATAGATAGAAACACTACGTTGTTTGTGGACACAACCATGGTTGTTTTTCTTAATAAAACGACGCATTTTAACACCTTTAATGAGTTCTTTTCCGATCTAACTAACCCTAAGAACCATAAAACGATGCATGCTAACACATGTACCAACAGATATGACATTATTTCACTGTGATCTGAAACAATCCTTAAGAACCAATTCACATAAATTGCATTCCTAATGAACATAGAAATTTAAATTTACATCACTATTGATACCAGATCATGGAGAATGTGCTTGCAGCGCAACTTATCCGTAGTTATACAAGCAAATACAACATTGTTTCATAGATAACAGCTTACAACACAAGGTTGCCAATGAACTCTAAAATTAAACCTATTCCTTCAAAGTAGAAAACTACAACTAGGCAGGACAATTAACATCAAAAAGGCACTGTGTACCCAATACCAACAACAAAAGAAATTGGTTCATTCAGATTACAATCTGAACAAGAAAAAAGGATAACATGTTTGGCATGTGAGCGTTAGTTTGTGATGGCAAACCTGAAAAGTTTTCCCAAGGCCCATGGTATGGGCTAAAATGCATCCAAGGCCCTTATCCCCTGATTTAACCTTTCTTACAGACTGTATAATGTTCTCCCACATAAATCGTATTCCTTCAACCTGGAAAACAGTAATATTTAATCAAGAAAAACTGCATGGTCAACCAGAAATTCAAGAATATATGAGATTGGAGAAGCTTTAAGTGGTTTTGAAGTGGACAGATGCGGAAAATGACATAGGTGGTGGAATTCACAATATAGTCAACAAAGATATAAGAAAATAATATGATTAAAATTATAACATTGACTTCAGCAAAGCAAAACATAAAACAGGACACCGGATTGGCAAACCACCTGATGTGGCTTTAATTTCATAGACAGACTAGGAGCAATTCTAACTGGCTCCTCATCATCCTCCCTAGCAACATTAACAACATAGCCTTCTCCTGGATCATCAAGCATTCTGAGAGTTTCGATTGCTGAAGTGCTCCTGTTAATTTCTGCTAGAGTTTTACCATAGGATTTCTTAGCCGACTGTGCTTGCATAGATCTTAGATATTCTTGCCGGGCCTACAACAGAAGTTAAAACAAGTAAGCGAAACAGAGGAAATAATAATGTCAAATGGAATAAACTGATAAAAACCTTCTCTATTGCTATTTTTTCCTTTGTTTCTTCCCCAAGCTCAGTGTCATCCAGGATTCTCCTGATCTTTTTCTTCCGTCTCTTGCTGGTACTAAAATAACAAAGAAGAATGAACAAAAAACACTTATTAGACCTATGAGCTTTTTGCATACAAGTGTATGGCAGAATTTAGGACAACTGTAACTTCTAGAAGAAGGTTCCCAAAGGTAGAAGGAAAATTCTTGCATCATTTTTCAAGCCATACTTTATATAAAAGAAAGTGAATTTCATGCATCAAGGCATAATTGAAAAGCTGTAAAGCTAAGTTCCACACTTCATATGCCCAAAGCAAGAACTAGTCCTTAGCATAGACGGTCATAACAGGGAAGTTGTAAATGATGCATATAATTGAACGGAAAAATATTTATGTAAAGCAGAATAATGCAACTAATGGAATGAGCGTTTACTTGAAAAAAATAACTAAGACATGCATGGAATGTTTACAAAATCATAAGCAAAACAAAAATTCTTAAGAGAGTGGACATATTCTCATTGTAATATCAGAATTAATAGTTTGGGAACCCACCAGAAGCACGGAATGTTACAGTAATGCAGAAGTATCCATTACCTTATCGATACATTGATTTCAGCATCCGAAAATGCTGAATCACTGTCAGAACTGGTTGCAGGCAAAACTCCAAGGGCCTTATCACATTCAATTATAAGCCGATGCAATAAAATAGGCAAACAGCAGTAACAACGCCAATCAATGTTCTTAGCTTCTGATAAATCTTCTTTGCCGAAATTCCTTGATATGCATGCTTCACAGAATAGCATCTTACAAGTGTTACAGTTCACCAAACCATCACACTTTCCACACCATGCACAAAATTCACCAGAGAAAGTACCCTGCAGCAATGAAGTGCATTAAAAACAGTTCAAAATGAGTAATAATTGACCTATTAAAGTGTGTTATGAATCAAACGCCATCTCTAACAAAATTCATACCACTGGAGCGTCTATGCAACCACTTGCTCTATATGCTTTTTTATTATTATTGAAACACCCTCGACCAGTTTTGATCATAGAGTAACAAAAGGTCAAACATAGGTATGCAAGCAGGCAATATTATTCCCTACCACCCTCACCCTCTGATGTTCATACATAACCAGTGAATATTTTCATGGACTGCAATGGATTTACTTTCCCCAACTAACTCAGCAAAATGCATGCTCCTATCAGGATTATACATCAAAATCGGACAAAATAATTTAGACTAAAGAATAATAAAGGTTTTCTATCTCTATCATACCTTATGAGACAAACTAATAGGAAACCCAAAGGAATGATTGTCCCAAAATGTATGAATAGCATTCCTAAAGTTTGAAATGATTGAGGATGCGTCCATGCTCTTTTTTTTTCTTGCAACCATAATAGTTAAGTAATGGTGTCTATACTCAATGGAAATACATAAACATGAGGTTTAGGTTAAGATAATACTTGTCTAGAAGAACATAATAAATTTTGAGATCATGCCTACCTTGGCTTGCATCTTTCTTTCGATAACAGATTTGCAACATCCACAAACAGCAACTCCCAAAAGTGGATGCCTGTTCACTAGAGGAGGCTTTAAGGTATCACAACAAGATGTACACAGAATCTCCTTTTCAAAGGTTTTACATTTTCCTGGATCTGGTGATGACACCTCATCAACATCAATAACATCAATGGTTTTAACTTGTTTTGGTGAGTGCTGTTCAGTGTTGGCTGCACCGTGAACACTAGAAGCGGCTCTATTCTCCAGGACTTCATCATCACTGTCTATTGAAACAGTTTTGCACCTCTTATTCTTTGTTTCAAATTCCTCAGTATCAGCTGAAAGATTCCAGTCACCATTAAAATTTTGGCTAGCATTTTTAGTTATATTTGTAATATCCAAATTGTTCCCAATATCTTTTGCAGATATATTACCATCGTTAGCATCCACAAAACCATTTTCAGAATGGTTTTCCAACAAGGAGTCTACCTGAAAACATTCATATGAAGAAAAATAAGTGAGGGGATCTTTGACAACTGGAACCTGTTATAGAATATTACTTTATTTCATTATTCGTAACATATAGAAGATAAAAAAGATTTGTACAGAAGAGTTCAATAGTTTTAGCAAAATAGATCTGAAAACCTCATGAAAGATAGCGAACAATTAGCACAACAGCGAACAACAGCGAACAGAGAAGGATTTTTTTCTACTTCTACAGCGTTTAACATGTAAATTTTTGATATAGCTCATTTACCCTGTATCTTTTGCTTTTCTGTCGCTTCCGCTTTAAGCGCTGTTGCAATTTATGTGTGAAATTGGCATCATCCTGCTCCATTACCTAGTCAAAATAATATTACTTAGAATTAGAATTAAAAAAAAAAAAAGCGGAAAAGCCCATAGAACTACAAACAAATAAATATGACAGAAATGCAGTTGTTTCAATAGTCAGAGTTAAAAATAAAAGTTTCAACTTAAAAACGGCAAGCTGGTGAGGCCATCGCAAGTTTTTTGGGCCTGGCATAAACTTTTCCCTCTGCAGGACTACTATATTAAAACTTCAGCCCACACACAACAAATCTTGGTCAAATATGGGTGGGACAAACAGACATGAAACCTATTGATCAAAATCTAGAAGCAAATGACCTACATGTAGTAATGTTGTAAAAATCAAAATTGGTAAAAAGTCACAATTAATGGAAATGAAAAATCTAAAGAATGTACTATCACATTTCTTGGAAATAGAAAGGGCATAACCGAGTGCATAAAGCTACGATCAATGCAATGCATTGTTTAAAATTGAGCAATATGAGGCAAGCCTTGAGCCCGCCTCAATACAATTCCAATGAAAAATGCCTCGAAGTTTACGCCTCAAGATTTTTTCATGAGGCTTACGCCTTAGCTTCATTGAGGTTTGCCTTGAGACATGTCTCACCTCATTGGCGTGAGGCTTACGCCTCACCCTATTTATATATTTCTTATTAAAACTTACCTAAATCCTAAACTAAAGCCACGAACAATCATGTCTTCATGCATCCCCGAGTCGCAACAACTTTCTCTCAACTGCGTTGACCTCCAGCACGTTGCCTTCTCCTCAGCCACCACCATTTAGCCACCGCTGGGATCTCTTGAAAGCCGCACACCACCACCTCCTTCTTTAAAAATTTTGAAGTATTAATCACATCTTTATATTAATGAAAAAGGAAGACTAAATTAAATGACGAATAAGCATATTAGGAGGCATTGGACTCCACAAGATGAGACAGGGGAGAGACTAATTTGTTATAATGATGACTCAAATAAAGACCCCCTCTATAATGACAATGCATCTGATTTATGACCGTGCATATGATTTCTGTTTTGTTGTCAA
Source organism: Dendrobium catenatum (assembly GCF_001605985.2). NCBI lineage: Eukaryota > Viridiplantae > Streptophyta > Magnoliopsida > Asparagales > Orchidaceae > Dendrobium > Dendrobium catenatum. The sequence goes on from NW_021319234.1 coordinate 427,660, forward strand.
CTATTTCAGCTTTCTTTAGGAATTAAATGTGGATGAGTAGGGAACTGAAAAAGCTTAATGTTATATGATACTTTTATGCAATTCATATATTTAATATTATTTTGCTCTTATTATACTTAGATTTTAATTATATTTCAGGCAATTTATCACTTGTCATTTTAGATTTTGTGTAATTTTTGAATATATATATATATATATATATATATATATTTATTTGTTAATTCATACTTCAATAGAAATTTAATATGTCATCCTGTAACATATTATTTGGGTATTATATAAAAAGTCGTTTTTGACCTTTATTTTCACTTTGTAATTTTTTAATTTTGAGACTTATGCCTAAAAACAGCTTGAGGCTTACGCATCGCCTCACAAACTAAAAACGCATCAATACCCAATTTCGTAATTTTAAACCTTAATGCAATGTATGCAGAGGAATTAAAGTAAGCAAACCTAACCCTGGCAATGCAAAGAGTTCATCTTTGTGACTTTAACCCATAACCTCCAAGTCATAATGGCTGCAACACACTACTTTAGATCTTCCCTCAAAAATCAATTACAAGAAATGAAACTTGATATTATTAAAGAAACTCCTAAAAAAATGGTCATGCCTTATCCCTATAATTGTGTCAGTTACAGCAAATTGAATATTAGAATTATGATAATAGGCAAATATGCTGCTGCTTCTTTAATTAATTTTAGAATAACTGATAAAACTTCATCCTATTGATAAAGTAAGAAAATTAAAAACATTTGTAATTTCAAAATACCTTTTAAATTGGCATATTAGAAAGTGTATAGAATTGAGACACATTATTGAAGCTGTGTGGAGAAAATAAATTCGAGATAAAAAAATGCAAAGATGGAAAAACCATAATTAGAATTGGTTGATATGCAAAAACCTTAAGTATGTACAATTTAGTCATGTAGAGAAAAGGTGAACCCATATAACAATAAGATGCAGCTTGCAGCATCTACACAACAGAATTGATTAGCACAGAAATCAGACAAACTATATGAATACTACTAACATCTTCCTACAAGAGGCGAGGAGGAAAGGATGCAGAGAAAAGACAACCTCACCTAAGTATAGCTGAATCTTATCAAGGCATATATTGATTAATTTATCCTTTTGAGAAAAAAATCCACACCAAAAAAACAAAAAAGTTATATAGATTGACAAATGTTGTCTATGGCTACAGGACTCTCAAATATTATTATGAAGATATAAATACTTCATTCCATCATCATAAGTCAAATGATGTCAGCTACACCAATAAACCGCTGTGTAGATTACACTCAAATAAGTCATATCTACTTGTTCACATGAATCAAACTTTTTTTTTTTTTTCACATGAATCAAACATAAGAAAGCAAGTAATGTACTATAAAATCCTATTGAAAAAAAAAATAAGAATAATTTATATAGTTCAACATTATTAAATAATGATATCAAATTATACAACAACAACAACAAGCCTTTATCCCACTATGTGGGGTCGGCTACATGAATCTTTTTTCATTATAACGATATGATTTAAATCAAACTGAAATGTTTAATGCCAAATGATAGTGATATGTTAAACATAAAATATAAAGTTAGAACTTTCACAGACTTGCTATAATTTATATTTCTAAAAAATTAAAAGATAAATTTAATAATCATGATTTATCTAGTTGAAGCCTTGAAGGAAAAATAAATTATTATAGAATAATAAATTATAAAAAAGAATGATATAGAGTTAAATGAAGATAATAAAAAGAGATACATAAAATTAAAAGATGAATTTTAGAAACCAGTTAATGGGGATGTTTTATATAAAATTATATATTTTAAAGAAGGTGGAGTTAAAGGATTAAGAGAAAAAGTAAATCAAGGTTGAGGCGGAAAATTATTATTTCTAGTTTATAGTAATGAATTATGTTCTCCTAAAAGTTTAATGTATTACTGTTATGGCCGCTTGTAAACAGTGTTAGACCACTACTGAAAATTTTTTTAAAAGATTTTATCATTCCCATGCACATAATCTTCATATTGTTATGAATGTTATGTGGTATTCATCATATTTCAACCTCCAATAATGATCTCAAGAAATATTATATAAAAGTATTGTTAAAAGTAAATGAACGATGAAAAGAATGTAAACAATATGACATATGAGAATGATTAAATTTATATTTTGAAAGATGGAATTCATCCTTTTATGGTATTGGCCGGGGGCGCCTATACTCATGCGTAAAATGATTAGCTGCTCATAGATTTGGAAAATGATGTTGATATTGATGTATCTTAAATGGTACAATCTAGATGGTACTCTTATGATGATTATATTATAAAATAAGTAAGATATGAGATGATTCTTTCCATTTATGCTATTATTATACAAGAGAATATTTCAAATTCTTTTATATTTTCATCTTTGAGTACAACAAAAAATTATTTGATTTTATATTGATCCATTTATGAGAACTAACATACATATTGTTTCCAAATTTCTTTGATTTATGTAATATAAAATTATAATTTATCCACTGAGTTGTGTTTATAACCCACAATTGTTATTTAATAAATATTTACAGTAAAATATACCAATAATTAAATGAGTTAGATAAGAGAATTTGTGTATGACCGATGTGGAGCATCTAGTGAAAGGTATTTATATCTTCCTTAATAATTTACTCTCCTTCATAACAGAAGATATTTCTTAGAGATGATTTCAACGAGTCATTGGCAAAGTACTCTAAAGATAAATTATTTTAAGTAATCAAATTATACATAATTATAAACTTAAAAAATAAATTATAGAAAAAAAAGTCCACTTACGCTTAGGACATGTGCATTTTTGCTAGATTTTAAAAATATATAATAAAAAACAAGAGCGCAACCTTCCTGAAGTTTTTCTTCTGCTCTTCAGTAAGATCAATTTCCTTTTCATTTGCAATTGCATCAGAATAAAATGGATCTCTTGTATCAAAGTCAATCTCGCCAATCTCCTCTACCTACATAAGCACAGCAATAACACTTAAATTAACAATGAATAAATAGGGCAGCAAAGAGTCCTAACTTGAGGAAAAAGAAAAACCTTCCATTGTAAAGCATCACACTAAAAAATAATATAAATAAGTCAATTTTAATAAACAGATAAAAAAAGTTATGCCATTTAAAAATAGCGAATAGATTTAGTAGCTTTATCAATTGATTTTGAAATGGTGATGACAGAATCAAGTAGAATGTACCACTTCAGCACCACTATAAAGTATGAATTATTAATCAGCACCTCCTCCACATCACAGTGATCAACCTTATCCAAATTTCTGACAAAAAACAAATGTATCCGCAGTAAAGAAAAGCCAATGTGTCATACTGATGGGGACAATAGTTCGTGGAAGGTTTATCAAAGGCATCGCAGCCGACCTACGGTCACGATCGAGTCTTTGTATTTTTTAGTTATTTATGTTATTTTCTTATTTATGTATTTTTCTATTTTCAGTGTCGTGTATTTGTTTTATTAGATTTCCAGTTGTATCCTTTTAGTGGGAGATATCGTATGTAAGCCCGGAGGGCAATTTTTTCTTTTATTTTCTTGAGTCCCATCAAGGTTTAAATTGTGTAATTAAGCCTCGAGGCAGTTTTCGTCCGTGAGGCGAGGCGTAAGCCTCGAGGCGGTCTGAGGCATAAGCCTCACGGACACAGAATTGGGTAAATGAGAAATTAAGGGTTTTAGCAGGATAATAATAGCAATATTCTATCTTACAATAAAAACATCTAAATGATATATGAAAATAGTGAAAAGTAACAAAATAGATGCAATAAAATCATGTCCCAAAGTACAAAATCACAAAATATTAGTTCAACAAAACTCCCAAAGTACAAAGAACATATAAAATGCAATCATATCCCATCACTAAATGGGTCTTCAAGGGAATCTTCTTCTCCAATTATATCTATGAATGTCATATCATCATCACATTCAATATGACTCACTTTTCTCTTCCCTGTTCAATAAGAGAAAAGATCATTATCATGTTAATTGCTCACTTGATATAAATATAATGTGATAGCATATAAGAAGTTGTGGAATACCTTTACTTGATTGTTGTGCTGCAGAGCTAGTGGATGTGTGTGGTGTGGTACTAGTGGATGTGCCCACTTGATCTGCTTCGCCCCTCAAGACATCCACACTTAGATCTTCTAGCTGTAAGTCTAATAATGGCAAATCTGTCTCATCATCTATGAACCACTCAATATCAGATGACACATCATCACACACCAACGGGTCCTCATCATCCTTTAACCCATTATTCCTCAACCTCCTATCTCTTAACCTCTTGTTGTGCATAATATATACGAGGGAGTTCATTCTGAGTGTTGATAGCCGATTTCTTCTCTTTGTTTGAACTTGACTATATGTACTCCAGTTTCGCTCACACCCAGAAGAAGAACAAGTGAGGCCCAACACTCTTACAGCAAAACTCTGTAACTCAAGAGTGGAATCACCAAATTGGATCCACCATTCAACTATTTTCAAGAAGAAAAAAGATAATCAGAATTCATAACTGAATAAAGTATTTTGCATTTACCAAAATAACTATACCTGGAGACCGTTTGGCAATTGTTGATTTTGCTGCATTCAGACCCAAAAAAACCATCTTTATTCTGGAATAGAACAAGTTGTAAATTTGCAAGCTCCCTATTTGCCTACTCCGGTATTAGTCTTTCCATACAATGATACAGACCAAGCTTCACCTCCGGGTTTGAAGATTTCTTCTTTGAATTTTGAAATTGAGGATTTAAATAATATGCCGCTGCATGTAGATGACGGTGTAACTGCACCTCCCACCAAGCATCAATGATATCCCAAATCTCTCTATAACTTGCCTCCTCTCCTCCCAAGTTGTATGCAATCATCTCCTTGGCCTCATCCATGGCATTATAAATAAAACCCATAACTGGTTTCTTCTCTGCATCCACTAAGCGTAGTACTTGCACTAAGGGTCTCGTGCTCAATCTGGCATAGGTCACAGTAGCCCAAAATTTATCATTCAGAATAATCTTTCTTATTTCCTTCCCCTCACTTTTCTTCCCCCAAGCAGAGTTAAGTCATTCAGTTGATGTAAACATTGCTTCTAAAGGTTGCCTCACTTCCATCAGGCTCTGCAGTGCCAAATAGGATGTGGCAAACCTATAGATTTACAGTGCATAAATGTAAGAACATACAGTAGGAATTGCAATAATGATTTGCAATGCACAAATTTAAGAACATACCTAATGGTTGCAGGGTGAATGATTTCCTTCTTTGAAAACTTTCTCATTAAGCTTAAGACCCATGAGTGATTGTAGATGAACTTTGTAATCTTCTTCGCCCTAGAAAGAGCACTCTTGTGCTGAGGTAAGTCACCAAGATCCTCCAAAATGAGATCGATGCAATGTACTGCGCAGGGGGTCCAATATAGGTGTGTACTCTTCTCCATCAACATCTGACCAGCTGCTTTGTATACACTGGCATTATCAATCACTACATGGACAACCAATTGCTCCCCAATCTCCTCAATAACCCCAACAAGTAAATTGAAAATGAATGTAGCATTTTTCATCTCATCTGAAGCTTCAACTGATCGTAAAAATACCGTGCCGAAGGGATTGTTGACAAGGATGTTAATCAAGCTCCTGCACTTCATGTCAGACCATCCATCTGACATAATGGTAACACTAGTCTCAATCCATGTCCTTTTAATCTCATCAATGCTCCACTCTGTGTTCTGCAGCTCCTCCTTTAAAATTCATGTTCGCAACTCATACATGGAAGGTGCCTTCAACCCTCTCCCATAAAACCCTACAGACCGCAGCATATTGAAGTAGGCAGGCAATGTAGCAACATTAAATGGCATGGCATTTTCAAAAAAAAAAAAAAAAACTGTCAATATCCATGCAAATCTGGCGTCGACCCTCTCTAGTACCAGCCGCAGGCATCATTTGTGCTTGTCATCTATCCCCTTCTGGATTAGTCCTATACTGATCCATAGGACCCCATGCACCTCTGTTATGTATAGTAGAGGAAGAGCCCTTTCCACTCTCGCTCCCGAAGTAAGCACCATGTTCGACCTTATCATCAAATTGCTCCTGTTGTAAGTGTTTTGCCATCGTACTTTTCTTCATATAAGCAATAATTTCATCATTCACCTTCTCCGGCACATTTGCACACGGTGCTACGTTTTTTATGAGAGCATGATAAGTGCTCCTTCATGCAGGTAACTCCTCCTTTCACCACTTTTTCGCAAAAATTGCATTTCAAATAAACATAACTCTTCTCTCCACCGCCTATGTCAACTTGTACACTATATTTTCAAGAAGGGTCCCTCCGCAATGACGTATTCCCCTTCTCCTTGCCTCTAACCATGTTCCCTAATGCAAAAATCCAAAATCAAACAAAATAATTCAAAAAATCAAAAACCCTATATTTCCTTTAACTTGGAAAAACTAACCAAAATCTAAATAAAAATCCTCTGTTTCGCGAACTGGAGCTTGTGTGAGGGGAGCTTTCGGGAAATGCCTGGAGCTGAACGGGTGTAGGGAAAAAAGGCTCATTTTAAGTAGGTGGAGCCATTTGGATGAGGCGTACGCTTCACCCATAATTGCGCAATTGAGGCGCGCCTCACACAAGGTGAGGCGTACGCCTCTTCCAGGATCCAAATTGCGTGCATCTCGAGGCGTCTTTGGGAAGAATTGCGTAGAGGTTGTTGCGCAATTTTAAACAGAGGTCCCATGTACTTGGCTATTTTTAGCCTCATGTTTTATTTTTCAGGAGAATGAATGATTATTATGAAATTTTCCTACACTTGTGTTTTAAGAGCGTTTAAGAATTCTTGGATAGAAGTTTGGAGAGATCCCTAGGAGAGGAAAATCGGATCACCCACCAACCTTGGAGACGGCCGAGTTCGTGGTTTGTTACTTTGCTTGTCTTCCTCATTGATCCCTTCTTCCACTCCAAACCGTCGGCCATTCCCCACTTTCCACCCTCTCAAGTAATTCTCTCCCCATTGACTACATCCAACCCTTCATCTAGCTACCACCCGAACCCCCTTCCTCCACCCATCTACGGTTTCCCCCAAACCACCGGTCAAGCACCCTTAGCCGCCGGCCCTAGCATCCCTCCCACCTCCTTGAGATTTCCTATTTTGGTTGGGACTAATTTAGGGATTGATTTGAATTTCGAATTATTCAAATTTGAACTTCAAACCCTTTTCCTAATTTAGTTAGTCTATTTTAGGAAAGTTCCTAATTTAAATCCATTTGAAATTGAAAATTAAATTGGGTTGAATTATTTACTTTCCAAATTCTTTAAACCAAATTAAGAAGACTTAAATATTCACATTAAATGCTCCCCTTACTCCCTCATGCCGCCGGCCCCTATAGAGAAAGTTTTGGATTTATTTCCTAAATCCCTCTCTAGCTCCTCTTGGAAATATTTCCAAATTTCAGCCACCTCTCCTTAGCCGACTTTTACTAAATCAAATTGAAGTCCTACTTACCCCTTCCCGCCGCCCCTCCCTCCCCTCTTTCCCCTTTCAAATTAATTCCAAAATCCTCTCTCTCATTAACTCTCCATCCCTTACAAAATCTGAAACTTATTTCAAATTTTTGTCTTGGCTCTCCTCCCTCTCAACTTGCAAGAGAAACTTCTTTCTCTTCGTCAATACTTAAGAACACTATCAAGGCGGGAGGAGATTTATTACCTAGCTTCTATGAATGGCGGATCCATAAACTGAATACGGCTTAACCTTCGACGAGGACGGCTTCACTGATATTCTTCAGTCAACTTTCTTCGACGTTAATACGACGATCGACCACACCGTCGAAGACTACCTAGAGCATATTCTAGACACTTTAGTGAAAGCAATCGATGAGCATTTTGAAGGCGTTGAGTGGAGGATCTCCACCGCTCCTTGACGAGAGGTTCTCTTTTCCCCTTTCATTATATTTCTTGAATCTAACTTTCTCTTGCGTTTGATTGTAGTCACGAAGGACGATTCTCCCTGTTCATGCTAAGCTTAGTAAATGTAGGGTTTTGAGTGTGCTTCTGTGCTTATTAACTCTCGTTGTTAGATTAGAAATTTTACTTGAAACTACTATTTGGCATAGTGTTGTTTTTTTGTTTTATTTTGAAAGCTTCATATCTCTGGTTATGTGATTTAGCCTAAGCGGGTGTGACCCCTTATTCGTTTTGTTTCGTTGTTTGAACTGCTACTAGTTATTTTTATTTTATTCTAATCAAGAGTTGTGCAAATTTCTAATGAATTGATTGCATTCCTACGTAGTCCTGCATCACATACACAATGTCCAATATTTTGGGCCAATATGATGGTTCACAATTTTCTATCCAATTATCCATTTTCCAAAATCTTTGGAAAATAAATATAACACCACGGGATGAAAATGAAAAAGTATCCACAAAATAATGCTAATAAAATTGCTTAATAAAGACAATTTGTGACCATTTCCCAAGGATGACTAAATTGACATGCATGAATTTCCAGTGATCTACTCAAGGATGGAAGTGATCGAGAGGATATAACAAGTAAACAATAGCATACCAATGGCAGGTAAGATTGTAAACAATAGACTAATAAAAAAATGCAGGCTCTATGATACTACCTCATCAACACCCGGAAAATTTAACCCCAAGTTAGCAGCTTGTTGGGGTGTATTTGCAAGGTAAACAGATGCCCAGTTCTTGCTGCCAAATGAAGTACCCTCAGGACATCTCTGTGACTGAATAAGCTCATTGAATGAACTCCAATCTGTTATATCATTCTTATCTCCATCAGAGAACTTCCTTGCCAGAAATCCACTAGCACCAACCTCCAACAATCTACCACGTTGCCTGACCAAGATGGAAGAAAATCAAAGAGGAGGTAAACGGGTACACATGCAAGCTGTTGGAAAATGTAACATAAAGACATACTTCAGTACAGGATGACTAGATTGGAGGTCTTCTTCAGCTTCCCTAACAGATACGTTGACTTCATTAGAAACCTGAGAACCAATCCAATGGGTCCTCTTCTTCCAAGCTTCAGTACAACAACCATTAGGAGCTTGACTTTCAATCCACCTATACAAAGCAGGGAGCTCAATGCCAGCACCATCAAGTTGCTCCTACAAGAAGTTGCATTGCTAAAGAGTCAATTCATGGTAAAAAGAAGATAACATGGAAGGAAACCTGGTTTCCATAAGAATTCAAGAAATTTTAACAAACTTTTCATTAAATCTCAGCCCCACCATTTTAAATTTTGCTGAAAGTCATTCCAAGTTCTTGCTAATAGCCAAGTCAGCTGGAAAGCAATCTAAGCTGGTTCAATTCCAACCAAGCTGCCAAGATATTTTAGTTTGCAATGCTAGCTTTACTATGCGGGGAGAATCTCTCTCCCACCATCCTAGACTTATTGCCAAGCATTTAAAGCCAAATAAGTTCAAATTCAACTAACCCAGTGCATCCCAATAAAGTCCTAGTCTAATTTGGGCAGTAAAGCTGAAAATCTCAGAGTTAGTGACAAACCAAATGCATCACTTAAAAAGAAAGGTTCATTTCAAGTTTTCAATTCAAGCATGATGGAAGTGCATACAGTTACAACATAAGTAGATAAACGAACTAAGATCATGCCAAGAAATGAGAGGTAATTATAAGAACTCGATGACAAAACATGACAATAAATGGCAATTTAAAGTTGGTGGAACTTCAGAAATTGGGAGGAAGAAGACACAAACAGAAGAATAACAAGGGGAAAAGGTCTAAATTCATTTCATTCATTTTCAATTTCTCCTTAATAGGGATTATTTATAGACTTAGGACACATTAAGACACTTATATTTCTAGCTACAAACTCACAAAGCCACAATTACCCATTAGAAATCCCTATCACACTCATGTGGTTCAATTTAAAAAAGATGCTTAATACTGGTGCATTTAAAAGGAATAAAGCCTTGTTGCTTGCAAGAAATATCAAAGGGTGGGTCGCACCTCGCCCTCTACGACCAGGACCAAACATGGTGGTAGAAAATTAAAGAATGCAAAGTTAAAATTAGCTATACAATATAACTAAATTTCTGTATAAGCTAAAACTCATAAATATATTTATGACTAGCCACTTAATATATTTTCATTCTATCATAGCTATTGCAGGATAGTGATGCATGTTCAAGGTTAGAACATGGCCCAAGCACTGCTGAGTTGCCCCCATTGAGTTGTCCGTTCATTGATCTGACTCTACATAGAACCCTACTTCAGTCCACCAAAAATATGTAGACGTCAAAACATTAAACATACATCACGTAAGGCATAGCTCACAAGCATATGCAGCAATAAGCAGAAATACTACAGAACATTTTTGGGATCAACAAATACTTCGCATGTTTATTCTTATTTATCTATTATACTTATTTTCATCCTAACTGTAACTTATGTATTGAGAGAGCAGCAAAGTATAATGCCCAACAATAAACGAGGAAATTCAATATGCTTTGTATCTATTATTTAAATTATAAATAGCCAAGTTGAGTCACAAGCCTCATAAAAAAAAGCTCGAGGCGATGGTCGAAGTTGCAAATAGCTATTGAACAAGATGCATATGCTTTTTTAAAATGATCTTGAAAGTTGTTGTCCAAAGTTGTAAATTCGAATTATGCCTACATCAAAGTCATGATTCGTCCCTCACCATTCCACAAAAAAAAAAGACTATATGCCTTTAAAATCACAATTTTCTAATGCAATTTAAACCATCGATAAAAAAAATTTTCATGCATAATCATTGATTTGACATATAATTCATATTGAATATATATCCAGCTTGATAACAAATGAGCCTAGCTAGAATAGGATTTATTGAACTTGAACTAAAGCTCAGTCAAACTTGTCTTGTTACAACCACTTGTAAATCAATGATCCATTAATATTTTGCTACATTACAGTATCTAGCTGCAAAAGCTAGCACCTATAATCAGTACCTATTTACAGAAATCTTACAATACAACAAAGCAAGGGCTCAGTTAAAACCAATTTACGGCAAGCACTAATTTAAATTAAGAAAAAATCAGCAAACACTTATCAAAATATGCACACAGATTATATTTCCCTGAAATTATATATAAGATGAGAAAAAGCTAAAACTTTTGATTAGCAATATAATAGGAGTTACGTCTCTCCAATAACTTCAAGATAAAAGTCTAGAGGAACATTGGAGAACTTGTCTTCATGGATCCCAACATGCTCACAAGGCGCACAAATTAGACAAATAGACTTCATAAGGGACCATTTGAGTTGCAGATTGCAATGCTCCTAGAACGTCATATTTCGAATATAGAGGATGTTCCCAACACTTCATACTACCAAAACTTTAGATATAAAATTACAAAAAAAAACATGGATATGCATATAAACAATACAGTTTCACCATAAATAACAATAGCTGAAGCAGCAGAAAGATACCCACCAATAACAGAGCACTCTTAGTCTCTAGATCATCAAGCACAGCCAACCATTCTTCTTTGAATGTTTGCATTTCAGTCGATACTGCGAGATCAAGCTACACGAAAGATTGAAAAGCTTTATAAATATTTCAGTTACATAGAATTCATACTGATACAATTTATGCAAATATAGTTTAGGAAAAGGTTCCAACCGCATCACCATGAAGATTTTGGGAGAATTCTTCCCTTACATCTTTTTCAACTCGAGCGAGAGACTCTTCCTCAAGTGATTCTTGAGCTTCTGCTGCCTAAAAAGTAGGATGAGAAATGGACAAGAGAGGAACACAACCATGGAGAAAACAAAGAGACAAGACAACGAAAAAAAATACCTTGCTCTCAATTTCAAGAAACTCCACAACTAATTCTTCAATCTCCGCATCACTTAAAGGTGCCTAAAAGTTATAAATAGCATGGGTAAATAAGAAATACTCTTAAATCATATTTTTGACGGAGTAATACTAAACACAAGAAATCTACATAATAAATATAAAAAAATATACATGCATCAGTAAATATTGTAAACTCCAGTTAAATACAGAAACCTAAAAACAATTGAGCTAAAGACTACTTCAAAAGTAACACCATTGCTATTTCCACTTGGAAATTAAATAATTTAAGCATAAGCATGTGCCTTTATGGGTCGACTTTTCTAAGATTATCTAAATACATTTATTTGGTTTCGAGAATCAATTTTTCAATTTTGGATCTGTCAAATATGGTAGGTTTGATTTAAAGGGTTCTCAATGACTTGGTCTACTCTCGTTCAACTGGTTTACTCTAAATTGATGGTTTATTAAAACATCTATAAGGTTTCATAACAACAATACAAAGCAGGGTTGTGATTGCTCCAAGATTAATTGAACTGATGCAGGTAACAGAAATTAGGATATAATTTTTAATTATATATATTATGCTAAATTGATTCAGTTTAATTTAACTCAAAACCTAAACCGAATATGATAGTTTAGACAAAAAGTCAAGAATGAATTAGTTCAGCCAATTTGGTTCAGATTTGCGGATTAATAGTTTTGTTACAAACCCCTACACATGGTAACCTGTATCTATGTTAGTGGCATAACACCACATGCATTGACACATTCCATTGTCATGGTACCTACATAAGTTTTTTGTTATTCAAATCTTCAATATGATTCTTTGTTATGGCCTCCATATGAAAAAAAAAAGCTATGGATTAGTTCCCTTCCATCCAGGCTTCAATCTTCCACATGTAGTTAAGAGGCTAGTAGCCTAGTACAATTATTAAAGGGCCAACTTTATGCACCACTTGCCTCTACTGGTTGTCTATAAAAACTGGAGGATTCTCTAGCTGAGATTGTTATAAGATAACAACAACAATATGTATGTATTTATATATAAATATAATGCTAAATTGAATCAATTAAGTTTATTTCACTTTACAAAATAGCAAAATCCAAACCAAACCAAATATGCCAGTTTAGACCAAAAAAAAAAGTCAAGCCTAAACCAAACCACTTGCCACTACTGGTGGATCTATGACAGCTGAAGGATTACCTGATCAAGAATTATATAAGATAAATGTTGATAGGCTTAATTGATCGGAAGCTGATTGATGTTGTTGTACATCTCACTAACTCAAGCATGATGTTGGATGACATCCGAATTCATATGTTTCTTTTTATTATTGTGCACAGAATCATAGGTGCGAAGCCTCAATTTTGCCCTTCCTTTCATGGAAACATTGAATTTGGGTTTAGAAACCTTCATTTCATGATTGGAGTGACGAAAATGACTCTAAAGATGATTGAAACACTCTTAAGAGGCACTTCAATCTCAATAGCATGAGAAACCTTGGCAGGATAGCGCATTGGCCCATTAAGAACAATGAAAATGGGCTTCATCCCCTTAGGTGGGAGACATGTAATGTGAAACAAACAAAGGAATTGCAAGATTTAATAAGAAACTTATTTTAGCAATGAAATTATAGGATTAATGTTTCACTAAGTTAAGACTTTCAATTTTTGTGGTTATTGACTTGCTTCAAGCATGCGGTTACACGTTAGATTAACAGAGCGATCCAATTAATGACTAGAAAATAGTAAAACAAATCTGCCACTTAACAATTAGAACTTTCACCTTAGAGTTTCCCTCTCGACCGCTCTTTGGAAGTAGGGTTAGCAGAGGACAAAGGTTAGCAAGCCAAGGGATGCCAATAAAAGACGAGGATGTCGGCGGTTTTGATCAACGGAGAGTTGGCCGGAGTCGAAGAGACGGATGGTCATCTAGTGATCTTCCACTGTCATGTAGGTTGTTGCTCGTCGATGACATCCACCAAAGTAAAGAGAATGCGCTCCACGTATTCCTCGACAGTGCCTTCGGATCCAAATCCGGGATCGAAGAAAGGTGATTGAATGATGTCAATTTCCTGTTGAGAATTGTAAACGAATCCATGATCAACATCCGGATCGGCCATGCATGAACATGGGAGTACCTTGGTGATATACTTTGGAGGAGCCGCTAAGGGGAAGGGGCGGCCAAGAGAAAACAAACGGAATGTGAGGGTGGCGGGTGGAGGAGAGGGGTGGCTTGGGCAAGGTGAAGTGGGGTGATGGGGATTGGTTGAGTGGTGGAGAATTAATTTAGAAAATTATGAATTCAATTTCATATTTTTCTAATAGGAGGGAAGAAGCTTAATTTGAATTCAAAATATTCAAATTAAACTTATGAGGGGGCCGGCGATTTTAGGAGGGGATTGGGAGAATATTAAATGAGATTGGGGTTAAATTGGAGAGAGAAAAGCAAGGAGAAGGGGCCGGCCATAAGAGGATGGAGGGAGAATGTCTAGATTCAATGTATGTGGGCCCAAGGGAATTAATTGGATTGAAATCAAATCTGATTTTCAATTTTAGATTTGATTAAAATTAGGATAGCTTCTTAATTGGGATTTTACTAATAGGAAGGTATTTGAAATTCAAAAGTTTATTCACTTTATTGAATTCAAATAAATATCATTTTCTAATTAGCAAGGGTGCATTTTAGGAAGGTAATCAAAGGCAATTTGAAATTTGAAATTCAAATTTGGGGAGCCATGGGAAGGCTGGCGGTTTGAATTTGTGGAGTGGGGCGGATGGGGCTTTGGAGGACGGCGGCTGGAAGGGTGGTGGCCGCCGGGTGGGGCGGCCAAGTGAGGCCGGCAGCGTGGGGAAGGGGATCTCGGTTTTGGGATGGGATGGGGAAACGGGAAGAGGAGGTCGGTGGGTGGTTGAGTGAGATTGGTGTGAAAGTATAAGAGAAAGAAGAAATCGTAGAACCGCGAACCTTGGAATCCTCCAAAGGTTGACGGGTATTGCTTTCACCCTCACCTAGGGTTTATCCTCTCAAGAACTCACTTAGAGATCAAGCCAAGAAATCTGAAATTATCATTCATAATCATCATTAGAAAATAATACAATGACTAGGCCTTCATATATAGGCCTCAAAGCACAAAATGTAAAAGACACAAATACCCTCTGGCTACAACATGATACAAATCCCTCATAGGGGTACAAGTGAAAAACTAAATAAATAAATAAAAGAAATGCACAAAAACATCATAAATAGAGACTATGAATCGTAGTCGTCGATCTATGATTCCGCCGATGGTAAGTATGTCGAAATCTCTGGGGGATGTCCTAATCAACATGACTAGGATGTAAGAAATGACAACTTAAGTCAAGGCCCTCCTAATCGGTATGACATCATATGTTGAAGTAGTTGACATGAAGAGAAGCCTTCAAGATGATCTTAAACTAGAAGGAAGTACCAACAACATCTATTTTTATGACAGACTTACAAGAATCAATAAGTTGACCACTCCCTACGCATCATGGTTATGATGTTTTGTGAAAAAGCAATTATGTTGTCGTTTCAATAAAATCATAGAGTTAATATTATGCATAAAGAGAAAACGTTTAAATTTTGCAATATAACTAAAGCGAAGTTAAGATGAAACTCAAAATTAAATGGACACTATAACATTTACGTAGGTGCACTTCATAGTGCATTTAAATAGTGAACCACCATTTTCGTGCCTTAGTTAAATATAGTTTTAATTATCATATAGACCAGCAAAACAACATTAACCTACATGACCCTCTTTTAGAGCATAGTGCCCATACACAATGCCTACCAGGCTACCACTGCCACACACAGACCATAATGCCAGAAAAATCATAATTGTATGATACAACTAATACAATGATTTGAAAAAACATTATTACAAAATTAGGAAATATATATCAATGAAAGTTGGAGATGCGGATAAAAATTATCATAATAAACTATATAATACTTCTTTTGGAATAAATTAAATGTTGTTATTGTATCATCTAGCAATAATGCATAATATAGATAGAGTTTTAGCAAACTAAAGAGTTATTGCGGCCAAAAAGCACGTTCATTATTCAGAACAAATAATAGAATAATTAGCACTCTTTAAATAATTACAAAATGGGCAAAGATTAATATGATTATATTGTTAAGTAAATGTTATCTTACTGACCTCCGAAATCCTCTCATCATCATTTCCTGATAATGATGTTTCTTCAACATCAGAATCATCATCAAGCAATGCAACGGAATCACTTTCACTGCCATCTGAAATAACAAGCAATCCTTCTGACTTTAAATCCTTTCTAGCATCAGCCACAGCTATATTTTGAGGAATCTTTGTATCAAGGTCATCAGCTGTAATTCTGAGAACATCCATTTGTTTGTTCTTCAAAGATTTTAGACCATCTATGCATGAAAATTTTTCTTTCATTTGAAGGTCCAAATTGAATAAGCTCTTATGTTCCTCTCTTAGGACGTTCTTTGAACCTTCCCCATCCTCCATTATCTCTCTTGGTTCCCCTTACTATCTACTAATATCACACCTGCAAGATCAAAGAAATAAATCATCACCATCATCTTCATTAGCTTTATCACAACTATCAAAGAATAAGTTTGGTTTTACGCCAAAGACGATTCACTATTGATGTGATTTTTTTGATAAACCAGTTAATAAAAAAAACATAAAGAGAAAGCAAATATCTTCATGTGATTTGTATTCATCTTGAGAAGAAATGTCCAAGTACCATAAGAATTGATTTGGTGCTCATTAATAAAAAGAGAAAATGACTAAAATAGTCATCCGACTCTTTATGAAGGACCAAAATAGTTCTCAACTATATTAAAGGATTGTTTTGATCTCTTAAGTCTTTAAGAAAGAATCAAAATAGTCCCATTATGAGACTATTTTTGTTGCTCTTTAAGGAGTTGAAAGACCACAATGGTCTTTTAATATAGTTGGGGGGCTCTTTTGATCTTTCATAAAGAGTCAAGGGACCATTTTGATATTTTTTTCTTTTAATAAAAAAAAAAGATGTTTGTCAAGCTGTGTTGAAGTTATTAAAGATATCTATGAGCGACTAAGTCATTTAAAGTCCCAGTAGATTCATATCAAAAATAGACATTAATTCAATGTCCTTTTGTGTAAGTAATAAGGCATTTACATGAGACGTGTAAGTGAAAGACAGTTGTATGGTTTAGGCAAATGGAAAAATAGGCAATAATTCAATATCCTTTTGTATAAACAATGAGGCATTAACATGGAACATTGAAGTGAAGGACATTGTTGTATGCTTTATGCAAATGAAAACTTCTTTCAATGATACTTCTGTTGAAATAAGTAGAGTTAAATATTATGGAGAAAATGTATAGAAGATAAAAGCTTATAATTAGTAGAACAAATACTAAATATATAATAATGTTATTTCTATGGATATAATATTATTATTTCTTTGCTAATATTAAAAAAGGAGAAAATATAACCATGGTGCGGTAGATTTAACTATCATGGAACTATTACGTAGAATATTGGTGATTTAGATAAGCCTATGTTGCTTAAATAGAGAAGCCCCAACTGAATAATCAAAAAGAGATCATGAAGACAAACAAAGCTATAATTATGCAAGCTATGTTCTGTAGATCTAAATGTTAGGCAACAAAAAGGTCATTCATAGAAAAATACAAGGAAAAAAATGCTTAGATGAATATGTTGTAAAATTAAGAAGATTCGATTAAAATTTAATTATATTAACAAGGCAATGAGAGTATCATATGTCAGTGGAAAGTAATAGATGATCAAAGCAAGTATAATGAATGGCATATTATTAACCAACAAGATGGATAAATAAAATTAATCTTTGATGGACTAAGAAAAATCGGAGCATATTAAAGTTAACTCAGAAGATGGGTAAAATGAAATATGCAAAATTGATTCGATACTCATGTAGTGCTAAGCAAGAAGGAATGCATATAAAAGATTCAAAAACCTAACCCATATTAGTCATGATAATGCTAATAATGATGATGATGAAGAAGATAGGAGAATTAAAATGTTCTATTTCAAAGTACGAGAAAGAATTATTGAAACATATTTTAGAAAAAAATGAACATGATTAATGTTTTCAACAATATGGAAAAGAGAACTAAACTTCCATATGCGTGTTGATTTTTTAAGTAAGTTGATGCATTCACTTCAACCTTGAAAGAAATGCTAAGATAAAATCACACACCTTTATTAAATGTGTATACATAAAAGCAATCCCAACTTAGTAATTATCCATGAAGTTAAAAGAAAATTTAACAAAAATGCCATTTTTATCTTTAAGTTGATGCAATCAATTCCACCTTGAAAGAAATGCTAAGATAAAATCACAAACCTTTATTAAATGTGTACATAAAAGTAATGCCATTATCCATGAAGTTATAAGAAAAATTAACAAAAAATAGCATTTAAAAAAATAAGTTGCAACTATGATCATCATAATCATTTTCAGAACTAGTTGGATTAACTTTATTGAATCCTTGTTCTCCCTTCCGTTGAGTTTTAAATGTGGCCTTAATTTTAGACTACTGAAATTTTTTCATAGCTTTTATCCATGTTATTTTGATCTACCTGCCGTTACTTCATTTGCCTTTCATAAAATTTCCATCCGCCCACATTATTGGTTTATCTCTACCTCTCATTTGCCATACTCAAAACATCTAAATCTTTTTTACAACCATATCCTAAATAAGTCATACACAGACATCTCTAAAAAAATCATTTTTAACTCCTTCCAAGTTCTACCACACATGTATCTTACCTTACTCGTTTCTATTACCCTTGGGCCATGTCTGGTAATGATGTGTTAATGTGCTATTGGTGTTTAACATAAAATTAAAAAAACCATGCAAATATATAAATGGAGGTGTTTCTCAAGTGTGTTTGTTGTTCTCAAGATGTTATAGAAAGAGCAGTAAGTATTTCCAAAGAGAATTTCCCTAATGAATTATTAGCAAAGAAAAGTATGAAAAAGTTCTACAAAATGAAGCATTTTCAACCACCACTTTTTTATTTCCAAACACTTGCACTGTCAGAGATTTAAAGGAATCAAGCAATTAGAATTGGTTATTAATCCAACAGTCATACATGCATAATTGTAAAAGAGTATATGGCAGAACTGCAGATTATTCTTCTCCTGTTATCCTTCACAATTGCTGGAATATCTCTCCAAAAAGTTATAGCCTATAGCTTCCCGTCCATGCTGTAAAATTACTGTTTCTACACAGAATTTAGGAAATCAGAACGGTCCGAAGTAAAAATAAATTGCTTGGTGAGCACACCAATCCTGATGGCCCCTGGTGTAAGAAGAGAGGCCGGCCAACTGCTGTCAATGCTTGCAGCCAACAGATTGTGGGAGAGAGGTGATGAGGGAGAGAGGGCAGTTGAGAGAGAAAGAGAAAGGGTTAATCTCAACTTCTGATTTTCACAAGATCAAATGACTACTATTTCTAATAGAAAGGTAGAATTCAAATCCTAGCTAATTGTTAAATCAACGTAAGGAAATCTCCTTAATTTTCAAAAAGTTTAACGTTTCTAGATTGTAGAAAACAAATTCTTAAATACAAGAAAACACCAATTCAAAACACTAAAATCTAGGAGTGGATGAGGAAAATGATGAGAATTAAATATTCAACTGAAATTCAACTTGGCATGGGACCAACAAAACTTGGACTTGAATCTAATTCCAACCTTCAATCCCCCAAGGGATCGGCCTTCAACTACTTGGGCCAACTGATTTGAATAGCCTAGATCAAAACTCTGTCCTTTGTCTTTATTCGCTCCTATGAATAATAATAGATGGGGGAAGCAAAGAACAACATCTTCCATTGAATACCATTTGTCTTGTTCTGGAACTTGTCTCTCTTATCAAAACTCCCTATTTTGGCTTCTTTCGCTCGAGAGTCCCCTTTTAACCCCTCGCAATGATGTAATATTTGTTTCCATAATACAATGTTGAGATCATTAATTGTATCATCCTTTAATGTTCCTCCACATCACCCAATAATGACAGTAACTTCATATTCACAATATTTATAACATGTTAAACCCTCATGTAAGAAGGTTGATGCAGAAATCGCAGTTCAGCTAGATTGGGCTACAATTATGCTTACTCTCTTTAATTAGTTTAGCATTACTTATATGGCATTAATACTTATTTAGTTTTACTTTGCATAGCAAGTAATTTTTCCAGCTCTGTTTCCCTGTTTCTATAATGCTCGCGCCACTCCTGCTCCGCTCCATCGAGTTGGCTATTGCTTTAGGTTTGCTTTTGGTTTCAACTATTTTACGAACGGTAAGAAATAGAAAAATGAAGAATATATATATATATATATTTTTTATTTTATTTTTTTTTTCATTTTTTGGTTATACTTAGTTTCTTCCTTTTCCTGGAGCTTCTTCTTAGCAAGCCTTCAACATCAAAGGTAGATTTTACCGAAATGTGTTTTCACCAGACTTCAACAAAGCTCAAAATGAATGAACTTGATTTTTCGACCATCACTTTTAAATCTATCCTTCCCTGAAGGAAATTAAAACATGTCATCTTCCTAGAAAAATGCACTCAATCATGTGCTTGTTGTGATGAGTTTCATATATTTCTTGTGAAATTTTTAGGTGTGTTTCACATCCTAGCCGATCTAACAAATTCCTTATATGAATAGTTGTGCAAGCTGCACCTCCTGCTCTTCACAATTATTATTCAGTTCCACAACAACACAGGAAAAGGTGCCTTTGATGCTAACTCATGGACAACTCAATTGAAGGTAAATTGCTTGTATGGAAGACTCTAATCCCAATCCTTTGGATGTCAGGAGTTGTAGCTCCTCGACATATGGACCATCCAACTCCTCAACATATGAACCATCCTCTGATTTACCACCTTTGTCAACCCATGCCTATGGATGAAAGGCAATGCTTTACTTCAGCTTGATTTCCATAAAACTCCAAAGGGCCTTCTAAAAATTAAGAAGAAACAAAGTATCCTTGTCTAAAGGAAACCTAAAAAGTTGCCCAACTTGCTAAAAAATAGCTTTGCAATCTTTTTACTTTTGATGGTCTGCCAATATGAAATTAGGCGGACAATCTTATCGAAATAATCCACTACAATAAATAAGTAATTCAAAACTCATTTTTTTTTTGTTAATGACTTAATACCTGAAGAAGTTCTTATGACTCACAATTGATCGCATCAATGAACTCTTGGTGATGACCTCTTAAATTTTAAACATATGATATGAGAAACACCACTAATGTTGTCACAATCAAGAAACCGTATAATTTAGAACTAGTTATCTTGATCTCCTAATCCTTCACGATCTAATGCCCAAATTATGATGATAGCTTCTTCTAATGGGCTTCTTTGAGCTAAAAATCAGATTGACCATCCCTTTCCTGATTTGATCCCAGATGAGAGAGATTAATAGGTTGGTAAAGAAAGTTGGGAATAATCTCAAATCTATAAATTTGAAAAGTAAAGGTATGATCTGCATTGCATCAACTGACTCATATTTATAATATAAAAAGCAGAAACCAAATCCTAACTAATTGAAAGAATTTAGAAGAAGAAATATCCTTACATTTCAAGAAGCCTGTCAACTTTTAATATATTTTTGAAGACAAATTCCTAAATACAAGTATAGACCAATTCAAAAGCTAAAATACAAATAAGCATATCATGAAAAAAATAGGAACCAAAGCATCAAATGAAATCCAACCCCGCACGAGTTGAATAAGCTTTAGACCTACATCCAGGTCCAACCAACTGACCCTACTGAGACAACCTTAGACACATTAGTTTAACTTTCATCGATCCTCAGGTTAGCTCATTTCATCCACTTAGATCATGCATCCACAAAATATATGTTTCATTTTAGTGTTCGATAAAATTATTTTTAATTTTTTTATAATATTATTTCAAGGAAATTTTTGGCTTACTAAACTCTTTAATATTATTTTTAAGACTAAAAAGAAGCCAGACGAGTGGCGAAAAGAGTTTGTTGATTCATATTTTTAAGAATAAAGGAGATGCACAAGAGTGTGAATTATAGAGGAATTAAGTAAATACATCATATATTAAAATTATGGGAGAGAGTAATTGAGCTTAGGTTCCAACATGATATTATTGTTTCTCAAAATCAGTTTGAATTCATGTCAATTCATGTCAGGTAGGTCCAATATGGAAGCCATACATCTGGCTTCTACATTAACTTGGTTCCCTTCTTACAATGGGAAGATTTTCTTAAGATTGTGTATATTATGCACATAGCAATAGATCTGGTTCAAAAGGTTCGCCAAACCTAAACCCCTATATTTTAAATTTACTAGCAATGTTTGTAAATTCCATAATAACCCATGGGAACCTCATAATAGTAGCACAAGTCACTTAAATCATTACGTGGTAGCTAGGTCAAAGCAAAGTACAAGGGAAAGGAAATATATAAACATTTATACCAAAAATTTTCTATGATATTGCGACAAGTTAAGGTATACAAAAGGTGTTCATTGGTAAATAGGCTTAATGACAATGAGTTCCTTTAAGCTAATCTAGCCAATCTGTAAAACAGCAAACTAAATACTGCTACTCATTCGGAAACTGAAGATTAAACACTTAACTTAGGAGTTGGAAAGAACTCATGGCCAAAAACAACATGAAAATGATCAATTATATATTAATAATCAATGTATACTTAAAAACATTAAAAATTTAAATAAACTCGTGTTGATTAACAAATTTTCATTTTACCAAGCAAACCATATGATTTTAATATGAGTGAAATAAGCATTAGTAGATAAAAAAGAAATAAAGCCAGTAATAAGCATGGAAAAAAATGATGAGGTAAGAACTTAGTAAATTAAGAGCTGAAGAAGCCTTAAAAGCTCATAAAGCCAACAACATCAAAGAAAAAATTTATCAACTTATTCTTTTGTACAGGATGCATCAAAGAGCAATGAAAATATGTGTTGGAATCATCACAGATGAATGTTTTCAAAAATATGGTAATTGAGGTTTCATAAACAAGTGCGTGCGCATATAAAATTCATCGCATATTAATGAAAAATAATAAACAAATACATCCATGTCAACATTGATCCTAGTGGGAATCTAAAACAAAAACCACTCCAAAATCATAAAAATTCTCAACATTAACCAAAACATAAACTGTGAATGAAACCTAACGTGATGTAGTTAGCTAAACCAAAATCAAATTGACAAAACAAAACGTCATTGACTTCCCACAGTTTTCATCCAATCTTGAGTTCAAATTATTTCACGATCAGTTCCTGTGAAAAACAATAGCCTTTACTATTGGACCGCCTTCTCAAACAGTCTAACAAGCAGAAGAGGTGGTCGAGTGTGATTTGAGAAATTCCATGAATAACATTGAAAATGCTATATTTCAAAGTAATTAAGGCTGAGATGCCAGTGAAAACGAGTAAGGTCAAAATTCATTAAGCATTAAATTCCCTAGTGAACGCATCAAAAGCAAAATAAGGGACTGTTTGGATACAGGATTTGTGCTAAATCCTAGCATCCTACCAAACAGGAACTGTTAAATCAAACAGCAAGTTAAATCATCCGTTTCCCTCTCTTCGCAATAAATCTCGGATTTACTATATCCGGGAGTTCGGCGGATTTACCGGATTTGGCCGAATAAGCGCGCGAAAGGAATAAAGATGGCGACCTTCGCAACGAGCAAGCTGCCGTCGTCCTCGTTACTTCTAATCCAACAGACGAACGGCAAGGAAGTGTGACTTCGGATCCGACACAAAGGAACGTCGTCGAAGGAGGCGAAGAAGTTAATTAGCGACTCGCTCAAAACTCTACCAAGCAAAACCCCATATATTCCCATCTAACGCGAGCTCCCTCCAAAAAGAAGCAACTGAACCTCCAATCAACGCCCATCAGTGCCCTATTTTCAAACACCAATTTTGAATTTCCGAACAACCCGACGCTACAGTAAAATGAAAAGAAATTTAGAAGACATCTTCAGATTTCCACGAGAAAGAGAATAAAATCAAAACCTATTCCCCAATCAATCCATCAAGCCTAAAAAAAGGCCATAAAGCCACAGAACTAGAAGAAAACCAAACAAACCAAAACCCTAATATCTCCATCAAATTCATTTGCCGCGGAGCAACTGAATATACAACCGCCGCACACCAAACATCCCTTACAACTAAACCATCCAAACAAAACCAGAGATTCAAGCAAAGGAAACAAAATTTGATGGAAAAGCAGTTGTTCACAGACCACTATCGATTAGAACTAGAGCAACGGAACCACTGTTACCTGGAGAAAGCTAGGGTTCGTCACCAGTGGAATCGAACATTGCGCGCCTGAAGGCGAGAAGTCCCGTCGGCGCGGTGAGCGCCTTTTCCGCTTTAGATTTTTTAACGGCGGCCTTTGGTTAAAGGGAGACGTCAGAGACGGAGCATTTGTACGGAATAATGCCCCTTTTTATAAATTTTAAAATAAAAGTTTTATAATTAAACTAGAAAAATAAAAATAAAATAAATATTTTTATAAGCATATGGAAGAAATTAATCTCATACCAAATAATAAAGAAAAAAATTAGGATTATTTTATTTTTATAATTAATATATATGGTTATTGTAAGCGATTAAATTAATAAATTGTTATATTTTTTCAATAAAATTATAAAGTAAAAGTATTGAAGTTTATAATTTATTTAATATTTAATTAATTTAATATATATATAAATTGAGGGGTTTACATACATAAAACTGATAAAAGTGAATTCTTGTGTATTTAAATATTTATGTTTAATAATTTAAAAGTCTATTTTTTAATTCATATAAAAAATCATTAATCTTAATTTATATAAAGTGAAATTCTCATTTTTATGTATAATTTTATGTGATTTAGATACTAAGATCTTATAAAAAGTAAATAAAAAATTATATGTTATATATGTAAATAGATACACATTTTATTATATTTGTAAATTGATTAATAATTAAAGGTAAACCTTTTTCATGTCATAAATAAATAAATTTAGCCTTAAAATTAATTTTAATTATTACTGTTAATTATTGGAAAATTCTTTTCATATTGATTAATTATATCAATTAACTAGATAATTTATTCATAATTAATTATGTATTATAAAATATAGTAAAGAACCTCATTTTAAAATTGGTCTTTACCATAGATCTTATGAGAAAATTCTTTCAATTTGAGAGTATTTCTTTTAATAAGTTATAAGCTTTGTTTTCATTTCTCTTATCTTTATATTATGGGACATAAATACAATATTTTTCTATATGCATCACTCTATGTCTTATCATATTCTCCAACACATGTGTAAGATATTTGGCAATCGTTCACTACACATGTTAGGGGCTTTTTGTTAGGACCATTTTTATTTGCAGTTCTGACAATCAAATCATTTATACCTTGCATGTTCTCAATAGGTCTAATTGATGACTTTCACACTCATACATGTGGCCTTTATGTCATGTCATTACTATGTTGAGACTTTGTGGGGGTTGTGGTCATTGTTTTAGTGACTAGCATTGGTTAAATCATATTTCTCTATATTACTTCATATCTCATTAGTTTACTCACTCTCTGTTACATATAATAGGGTTATGAGCCAGTCCGAGTTGGCTTTATATGCCATGAGCTTTGGACATTCTTCTGGTTTCTAACTTAGATATTTTACAATATATTGGATCTATTGTCTTGAGACATACTAACCTGTTTATGACCCAAATATTGCCTTTGATGATGTTACTAACCTAACAAGTACACAAACTTTATACTTATCTAGTTTAGTATCCAATAATACATCTTCTAGGTTATATACAATGTCCCTATCCTTATTTGATATATGGTTTGTCCACTTTTGACTCTCTAGCACACACACTTGAAGTTTATACATAATCATCAAAACTTGTACTAGTGAAACATAGGCTATTTTATTTATAAACATAAGTTAACCCTCAGGTTGTCTAAAATTTGGACCACCCCGACTATTCTAGAATAACTGTAGCTACGAAAAACAAGTTCACCTAATTCAAATTTGGTAAGATTTTCATGTATACTCTTATATATGCTAAATGTTTATGAATTACAAGTTATTGCGTGCTTATTTTCATTTATATAATCTAAGATTTATTTAGAAAATGGTAGAAAGGTTAAGTGAATAAAGCTCATTGGGAGCACTGTGGTGATGTATGTGGTGGCATTGCGACCCTAGCCTTTTTATTTGGAGAATTGTGGCTGAGAGAGCGTAGCGGTGTATGCATGGTGGTGTTGCAGTGCTTACCTCTATATATTGAGATGATAATTTGAGGAACACGGTGGTGCTGGTGAAAGCGCTTTGACACTGAGCTTTCTGTCTAGGAGTATCTCGAATATTCAAGAGAGCGATGCCGCTATGAGCCTTTGTCTAAGAGTATCTCAAATATTCAAGAGGCACTAGGAAGAGGAGTGTCACAATGTTGAATTAGAAATGAAATTTTAATGTATAAAATATCAAATCCATTTCCTTAGTAAATAAAATAAATTTTTTGTACTAAAAAGTTGCTCTAAGAAACAGTAAGAAAATTGTCCCAAACGAAACCTTAGTCGTCGAAAGATGGAGAAGAGAGAGAATTTTGGAGGCCAAGATGCGGGATTCGTCCATCAAGCCTGTTAAGGAAAGCATCCAACTCAATGTAGGCTTCCAGTACCCTATTTTTGAATTCAATTTTGATGCTTATATGAAAATATATAAAATAAAATGTTATTTTATTTATTTTTAAATCATGTAGTTTTAAGGTATATTGTATAATATTTCATTTTGAGTATTTTACAGTACAAAAGTCAAATTCGATCAATTAATTATGTATGTACAAAATATTGAGTATATTTTTATATGTGTGATTATTGGCATTGGTTATTGTTTATTAAATGCTTTAAAATGATGTTATGGATATCCTCCATGAATGATTTTCAAAATAACCAAGGGTGGGTTGTACGTAAATTTCATATGCATTGTCTTCTAAAATATTGTACGTACCATAATTAAAGTTTGTTCATGTTATGTTAAATATCTTAATTACCTGTTAAACATGCAAGTTTTGTATGTGCATATCATGTCATGGTGGAAGTTTTGATGTGGGAAATATTAACGTTCGTTATAAGAAATGTTATAAGGGCTTTCTTTATAATATTATGTTATGTTATTTTTTATATTGTTCTATTTGTGTTCTTGTTTCTCTATTTACTTTGTACAGGTGTTAGATTATCAAGGAAATTATAACTGTTATTAAGTTTCCTTTGATATGCTTTTCATATTGAAAATGAGAACAATAGGGTTATATTCCATTTTTCCATAGATCCCATGGCATGATATAAGCTTTAGTGAACATAGCTCTCCTATGTTAGCCCAAAGACACTTCCCAAAGGTTCCAAACATTAAACTTGGATTGGTCTAATTCCTTACTCAATGGGTCGCATCAAATCAATCCAATCTCCTCAATTAGAGAAATTATTCAGTGCGGCCACTGGACGGTCCGATGAGGAACCAGAATGCGCCACGTCACCCGGTACACAGCGATATCTAAAAAAAAAGTGCGTGGCTCGTTCTGGTTAGTCTCTAAACACCGTCCGATGTTCGCACATAATAATTTTTCTCTCAATTAACCTAGTGGTCAACCCTATATATATATA